>NC_080671.1:215493441-215568441 GCF_030247195.1 Topomyia yanbarensis | reverse complement strand
GTAGTTGATGGTTTACAGAGAGGGGTTACACCCCCCTCTACTGTTCACTCCCCTCCTTTAAAAATCTCCTTAAATCACCCCTCAGACCACCACCTCATACCCCTCCCTTTCAACCCCATCATCTTTAAACCACCACTATATTACAAAGCATACCAATTTATGCTGGGGAGTCGTTCGTTCATGGGACTTTCGCCCTCCTCACATACCCACCCCCGCATGACAAAATGAGTTAGTAAGCAGATAACATTGATCTAATGCTGTTTAGGCTAATGGAGTATGATATTTTTTTGTTTCAAGTGTTTCACCGTCGACACCGTAGGACATTTCCACAATTATGTTGAACATAAAAAGCCTCCGTGCCATAGTTTAGAGAAATGAGAAAGGCACAATTGCACCGCTAGGTGGATTAAAACAGGTTTTTTTTACAATGGAGAATGCATTTGCGTACTAGCCCAGTACACGTGCTATTAGTAGATGCCAAGCTACCACACGGGGTGTACTGGGGGTGTGTCGGGCTCGCATGGTGACGCCGCCATTAATACCGACTAAACTCCATTGGGCTCCACCATTGTTCCCACCAGGGACTACCTCTCGGTGTTACTTCCTGGGGGGATGGCTGTACTTGATGTACTCTCGCTCATGCGTTCATACGTCCTGTATGAGGCTTACTTGGGTGCTCTCTCTGTCACACCTTGATTCACTCTCTAACACTCCACATGAGGCTTACTTTTGTGCTCACCTTTTTCGTTCCTTGCGAGGCTGACTTGTATGCTCACCTTTTTCATTCCTTCCTAGGCTTACTTTGTGCTAG
Source organism: Topomyia yanbarensis (assembly GCF_030247195.1). Lineage (NCBI taxonomy): Eukaryota > Metazoa > Arthropoda > Insecta > Diptera > Culicidae > Topomyia > Topomyia yanbarensis. The sequence goes on along the minus strand of NC_080671.1, from coordinate 215,567,630 downwards.
CCTCTAACATACCATGTGAGGCTGACTTGGATGCTCACCCTATCACCTGGTTCACTCTCAATCGTACCACTCTATTACACCCCTGTCGCTCCCTCTGGCATCCCACGTGGGACATTTTTCTTAGACCCCACTTCTGACATACCATGTGAGGCTTACTTGGGTGCTCACCGTTTTCATACCTTGTGAGGCTGACTTTTGTCTCACCTCTAACATACCATGTGAGGCTGACTTTTGTGCTCACCTTTAACATACCGTGTGAGACTGACTTGGATGCTCACCCTTTCGCTCCTCTGCCACGCCACGAGGCATCGATAGATAAATCCCAACATACTTCTCTACGACCCTCCCATCTTGGCATGAGGCAGTCCATATATACGCCTATACACTCGCTCTTTTTTTTCCATACGTTTATTTGACACGGCATTTGCAAAAACTTTTTACGCCAGTTTCTTTTTGCCTTTCTCATATAAAGAAAGGCTATGCAATCACTGTAAAAATCGACTTTTAAACCGAGGCCCGGAGGGCCGAGTGTCGTACGCCATTCGATTCAGTTCGTCGAGATCGGCAAATGTCTGTGTGTGTATGTATGTGTGTGTGTGTGTATGTGTGTGTGTGTCATTTAAACTAACACAATTTTCTCAGAGATGGCTAAACCGATTTTCGCAAACTTAGTTTCATCTGAAAGGTATAACGCTCCCATAAGCTGCTATTGAATTTTTAGTTGATCCGACTACCGGTTCCGGAGTTGCGGGTTGAAGAGTGCGGTCACACAGCAAATTCCCATATAAACTGGTACCACCATGATGTTCAAATGATGTAAAACATATTAAAATTGATGTAACATTACTCTAGTTCGCGGGTCTGGATCACTAATGATCAATCAAAGCAGCTATGACCACATTGGCCACCTATGACGGTTCATGCGCCCCCGGGGAACCCGCCAAGTTCCTAAGCTAATATCACACTCATTCCCCAACGAATTCTCAACCGATTTTTACAAACTTGATTTCAAATGAAAGATACAGTAATACCACCGACAAACTGACATGACACTGTATTTTCAAATTTGGCAAGATATTATTAGAGAGTCGACGCAAAATCTTGTAACTCGTACTGTCAAACGGACGTTCGTTTGACAGTACGAGTTACGAAATTTTCAGTCAACTCTCTAATAATCATCGAAGTTACTCTATGTAACTAGAGTTCCTCCAGTAGAAGTTTGGACAAGAGAAAATAGACAACCATAGTTTCAAGGCACTTGGCTCAAAGAAATTGGGCTATACTTGAAATAGTTAAAGGAAACTATAACCTTAGAAATATATGTTCTAGTTTTGTTGAACATTTGATAAACAGCTGAATAAATTTTGTAAACATATATATATATATATATATATATATATATATATATATATATATATATATATATATATATATATATATATATATATATATATATATATATATATATATATATATATATATATATATATATATATATATATATATATATATATATATATATATATATATATATATATATATATATATATATATATATATATATATATATATATATATATATATATATATATATATATATATATATATATATATATATATATATATATATATATATATATATATATAAACAATATTTGACAAAATATGAGGTAAATCAGGGCAAATGGCATACACTGCATTTTCGGCGAAAGATCGACAGTTCGATCGTAAATGGTTTCATTCTCGGAAATGAAATAGTTTATTAATCAATGTGATAATAAATCCCGGAGTTGTTGTAACGGCATTTAATTAGCAAGACACTGGAAGATGAAGTATATTTTTCAATATTATGAGTACTCAAGGGAGAGCAAGGATGTGAGGGAAGAAAGTTTAGAAAAGCGTGGAATAGGGTCATTTGAGCAAGCTTAGTTTCCCGGCGACTTAACCTTTTGCATGCTACCGCAGGAGTTAGGATCTTTTGGCATTAGAATACAAATCACCTGAGTCTGCGGCATGTCCGGACGAGCGTAAAGTAACTTGTTACTTCATGCTGTCGGAACCGACTTGAAGTTGATTCAATTTTTTCGATTCACTTTTCATGAAGTCAACCAGAGAACAAAGCCAGTCAATACCGCAATATTGCCCGTGCTTTTCCAAAGGAGACACGACGATTATTTTTCGTCGCAGCAAGATTCGCAGCGCTATTCGGCGCAAGATTCGTCGCAATGTATTTCTTATGGGAGGACACTTTAATAAAAGATGGTGCAATTTTGTGTAAAAACATACGAAAACCTGAAACTTTAGAAGCACGATGCTCGATGCTCCGCTCATTTGAATTCGAAAAACTTCTGCTCGTTTGAATATGTCGTGTCCAGACTTTTACTAGAGGACATTAGTGTTCTTTTACGAAAGACACGTTAAGTAATGATGTGTAACTCATTATACAGATGGAGCTACTGTTCCGAGTCTAAATTATTTGCCAAAAATTTTCACTGAAATCATTCTAGTTGTCATGTCAGTTTGTCGGTGGTAATACCATTGACTGCTGCTGAATTTCATTCGGTTCTGACTCTTGCTTCAGGAGTTACAGGGGTGTTAGTAAGGATACACTGGAATTTCCCATATAAATCGGTACAATCGTAATACCTCAGAGGCTAAAAACTATTGAAATGGTCACCAAATTACTTCTAATCTCAGATCTAGATCACTGATTGCCAATCAAACATTCTTTGAATATATTGTCCACTATCGATGATTCCGGGCATATTCCACAATTAAAGTCACATCGGTTCTTCGGTGATGACTGAACCGATTTTCTCAAACCAAGTCTCAAATGGAAGGCAAAATATGCAGTTGAGTATTGCGTCGCCGCACCTCCCCCCGCCTTGCCCTTGCCCTTACGCCTCCCTCCTTCATCACTCCCCTCCCCTTGGACCACCCTCACGCCCGCATTTCCTTCATCCACCCCGTATACCGAAATAAGATGAAGGATTTCTGGCGCATCCTCCACTCCCACTCTACTAACCCCCCATTCCACCAACATTTCAAAATATAATCACATGAAGATAACATTGAACTCATGCTGATTAAGCTAATTAAATATTATTCTTTTGCCTTTCTCATATGGACGGTGTTAAGTCAGACCGGACTAAGTCGCAAAACATAAAAAAATGAGATAATGACAGCACTGGATAAAGAATTATGGTTGTGGTACCGGTAATACCGGTACCGAAAATCCCGGGAATACCGACCAATTTTTGGTACCGTAATACCGGTACTGAACAAAAGCCAGTACCGGTATTTTCGGTACCATACAATTTTTTTATGAAAAATATGTGGACTCTCTACGGGGACCTGTTTCAAAATATCGGTCTGCAAGATGACTTTTAATTATATTAATTACCTTCTATAAGTTAAACATTACTAGCTCCCGTTGTACTGAACAGTATGTTTAAATTCCTGCTTTATTTTGTCGAAATTAAATTTAATCGATCTTGTACTAAATTTCAATATATTCACATCTAGCGTAAGAGACGTAAAAAATTGCCTTGAATTTTTTTTATTAGCAACATTCTGATAGGTTTTATTATTCTGTGGGTGGCGCGTAATAAGACTATGGTCTAAGTCATGTCTTTGGTTTGCTCTTTAACCTTCATTTATAAAAGAACGAACAGCGATTTAGTAGCTAACAATTTTAGAATTTGTAAACTACTCCAAATGGAGCGATTTGTAATTATTGGTGATCGGAAAATTCAGCAAAACTCCATAGTTTACAGGAAAGCAAGGAGCCTTGGTATGCAGGTCGAAACCAATTTACAGAAATTCAAGAGAGAAACTGCGAATAAGCTGCTCGGATTTACTGCCATTCTCGCTTTGATTTACTGTTGTTAATAGTGTTTCTTACAATTACCATCTGTTGAAGTCGACAAAAGTCGCACCGCTTAGCAGTTATTGATTTCAAAGTGGCCTAGATTTCGAAATAAAAGAAGGTGCCGCATACGAAAAATATTTTCTGTTGAAATGAGTCATGCCATTCCGAATCAATTGAAAACAATAAATATACTTTTTTGATCAGCACAAATCAATCATCTGAGAATAAGGTCATCAATTTGAGCATTCAATTTCACTTCGCAGCTTATTTCGAATTTTTAAAAAAAATATTCGAGTACCGGTACTTTACCGGTACTACCGGTACTGAGGGCTTCAGTACCGTAGTACCGGTTCTCGCCAAAAAGGGTCGGTACTGCGAACCCTAGTGTGTATGTATATTAGACCTCTCCACATTTTGAAAAAGTTTTGAAATATACACGGGTCAGCTCAAATTTTTGTTCCACGTATGAATTTAAGAACTTTCGCCAAAAATGACTTAATTTGGACATGATTTGAAGGTGTCTCCAATCAAAAATCGTGTTTTTGCTATGTTTCCAGAGGAAGATCACTTACACTCTGATTTAATAGGCCCTACATGCCCACATATCATCAAAGGTTGTTCCTTAGACATACCTTAACAAGTTTTAACAGGTGAACATGACTCTAATCGCAATAGAAAATTTGTTAACTGGATTTTTATATAGAAAAGAATACCAAAACCAAGAAAAAAATACTACAAATTTTCCTCAGTTTTGCTATACTTCTCTATTTCAAAATCCCGTTAACAAATTTTCTGTTGCGATTAGCGACATGTTCACCTGTTAAAACATGTTGAGATATGTCTAAGGAACAACCTTTGATGATATGTGCGCATGTAGGTTCTATTAAATCAGAGTGTAAGTGATCTTCCTATGGAAACATAGCAAAAACACGATTTTTGATTGGAGACACCTCTAAATCATGTCCAAATTAAGCCATTTTTGGCGAAAGTTCTTAAATTCACACCTGGAACAAAAATTTGAGCTGAGCCGTGTATATTTCAAAACTTTTTCAAAATGTGGTGAGGTCTAATGTATATGTGTATGTATGTGTGTATGTATGCGTGTATGTATGTATGTATGTATGTATGTATGTATGTATGTTGTATGTATGTGTGTGTATGTGCGGATTTGTTAACAAAATGTCCACATCGGTTTTTCGGAGATGGCTGAACCGATTTTTACAAACTAAGATTCAAATGAAAGGTATAATATTCCCATAGGTTGCTATTGAATTTCATTTTCAACCGACATCTTGTTCCGGATTACGAGTTGAAGAGTATGGTTACAAAACAAAATTTGTTGATTTGTCCACATCGGTTTCTCGGAATTTTCTGAACCGATTTTGACAAACTTGATTTTAAATGAAAGGTCCATCAGCTGCTGTTGAAATTTGTGTGGATCCGAGTTCTGGTTCCTGAATTACAGGGTGATACGTACGATCACGCAGCAAATCCAAATTCTAAAGAATTCTGCGATGAATGTAAAAAGGTGAATTTTTTTTCCAAAATGTAAACACAACTGTTGAATTTGTAGATCTAGGTCACCAACAGTCATTCGGATCCGGAAGCATCCAAATTCAGAATAACGGTTATATTGGTTTCTCGAAAATGGCTAGAACGATTTGATCAACTTAGTCTCAAATGAAAGGTGTTGCATCCCCGGAAACTGATATTAAATTCCATCTCCATCCGACTTCCGGCTCCGGAGTTACGGGTAGTGGAGATTACATAGAAAACTCCGATTCAAACCGATACCGCGATGAATGCAAAAAAGTGCTCTTATATATACTTACCAAGTGTAATAAGAATGAAAGATATTTCCATAATGTTATATTGTACGAACCAGCTATTAAATCATAGTTTGGAGAAATGAGAAAGGCACAATTGCGCCTCTAGGTGGATTAAAACAGGTTTTTTACATAGCACGTTACAAAAATCCTTAAGACTAATTTTAACTATACTAGTAATTTGTCTAAAACTAACACTGAAATCACTTTATTGTTTGCTTTTTTCTTTACATTGTTGTATTTCATAATGATCTAGTATTTTCGGGCGTATTTATTTACTTTTTTTCTGTTATTGTCTAAATTTAAAAACTGAATATTCAAGGACACTTTAATTGGTGAATGATTAGCCGAGGATGAGAGTATGAGGAGATGAATTTAATTAAATTTTGACAGACGCTGTTTTTAGAAAATGATAGATAAGTTCCATGTATAGAGGATCGCGATACGCCAGGATGTCTCTAACAGGAACATGGATTGGTCTTCCTCGGACTTGTAAAGAATCTACTAATTGTGATCTGGTTTCACGATATTCAGTGCAGGACCAAACAACATGCTCAATGTCATGGTAACCCTCTCCACAAGCACAATGATTACCCTCAGCGAGCCCAATACGACGGAGATTCGCATCTAAAGTATAATGATTGGACATGAGCCTAGACATCACACGGATGAAGTCCCGACTTACATCCATTCCTTTGAACCATGCCTTCGTTGATACTTTAGGGATAATTGAGTGTAGCCATCGTCCCATATCTCCATTGTCCCAAGATGTTTGCCAACTAGCAAGTGTCCTCTGTCGAGAAGCGCTATAAAATTCATTGTAAGCGATTTCATATATTTCACCATCTAGTGCACCAATCTTGGCTAAATTATCAGCTTTCTCATTGCCCGCAATAGAGCAATGGGCGGGGAGCCACACTAGGGTAAATTTATAACATTTTCTTGTTAGGTTACTCAGAGATTCTCGTATCTTCCCCAAAAAGAATGGATCGTGATTATCAATCCTCTTTGAGCGTAGAGCTGCAATTGTGCTGAGACTATCAGTGAGGATAAAGTAATGGTTCGGGGGTAAAGTATTAATTATTTGCAAACTATAGTGAACTGCTGCTAGTTCCGCTATATAAACAGAGGCGGGTTCTGCAAGTTTGAGAGAAATTGAAAAATTATTGTTGGAAATACCGAAACCAGTGGCCTCACTGATTCGTGACCCATCAGTGTAAAACATTTTAAGGCAGTCTATGTGTTGATATTTACTTGTGAATATTTTAGGGATCTCCCGCGAGCGTAGATGATCCGGAATTCCACGAATCTCTGCTTGCATGGACGTGTCGAAGAATAAAGTGGATTCAGGAGTATCTAGTATATTTACGTATGTGGGAACATACCTAGCAGGCGTTATTTCTTGTGACATGTGATGGAAATACACTGTCATGAATCTGGTTTGGGGTTGAAGCTCGACAAGTCTTTCAAATTTTTCAATTACCAGTGGGTTCATAACCTCACATCGAATAAGTAAACTAGAGGAGAGATCCCAGAATCGGTCTTTTAAAGGAAGAACTCCCGCTAGTACTTCAAGACTCATCGTATGGGTCGACTGCATGCAACCTAAGGCAATTCGTAAACAACGATACTGTATCCGTTCCAGTTTAATAATGTGAGTGTTCGCAGCTGAACGGAAACAGATGCACCCATATTCCATTACTGAAAGTATTGTTGTTTGATACAATCTTATCATGTCACTTGGACGAGAACCCCACCATGATCCAGTTATTGTTCGCAGAAAATTTATCCTTTGTTGGCATTTCGTTATTAGATACCTAATGTGGCCTCCCCATGTGCCTTTAGAATCGAACCAAATTCCAAGGTATTTAAAAGTCAGGACTTGGGCTATCGTTCTACCAACCAACTGAAGCTGAAGCTGAGCTGGATCACGCTTCCTTGAGAAAACAACCAACTCTGTTTTCTCCGTACAGAAATCGATGCCCAAATTGATAAATTATCCAAGCTATCTTGCAATGGTTGTTGTAAATTTATAGCTTTTGGTCCTGTGGCAGAAACCACCCCATCATCTGCAAGTCGTCTTAGAGTGCATGGGCTGACAATACAATTATCCATGTCATTCACGTAAAAATTATAGAGAAAGGGGCTTAGACAAGAGCCTTGTGGGAGGCCCATGTAACTCATTCTGAGTGTCGCCAAATCGCCATATGAAAAATGCATGTGCTTTTCTGACAATAAATTGTATAAATAATTATTTAATATCGGTGAAAGACCACATTGACGTAGCTTCTCCGAGAGAACATCAATGGAGACTGAGTCGAATGCTCCTTTTATGTCTAAGAACACAGACGCCATTTGTTCTTTTTGTGCGTAAGCGAGTTGGATTTCTGACGAAAGTAGCGCCAGGCAATCATTCGTTCCCTTTCCTCTCCGAAAACCAAACTGGGTATCTGAGAGCAAGCCGTTCGCCTCAACCCAATTGTCGAGACGACGTAGGATAATTTTTTCCAACAATTTTCTGATGCAGGATAGCATTGCAATCGGTCGATACGAGTTATGATCGGAGGCTGGTTTTCCCGGTTTTGGAATGGCGATAACTCTCACTTGTCTCCAGTCACGCGGGACAATATTCTGCTCAAGAAACTTGTTGAATAAATTCAACAAGCGTCTTTTTGCTAGGTCAGGCAGATTCTTCACCAAGTTGAATTTAATTCTGTCTAGTCCCGGAGCATTATTGTTGCTTGAGAGGAGTGCAATTGAAAATTCCATCATTGTCAAAGGCGAATCTATGAAATCGTTACTTGTGGGAGCATCACGAATGATTTTCTGCGCAGGAGCAGAATCTGGACAAATTTTCTTGGCAAAATTAAATATCCAACGATTCGAAAAATCTTCGCTTTCATTAGTCACGTTTCGATTCCTTATACTTCTGGCTGTGTTCCAAAGAGTACTCATTGATGTTTTTCTTGACAAGCCATCAACGAAGCGTCTCCAATAACTAGACTTTTTGGCACGACGTATACTGTCAAATTTGTTTTGCAAAATGAAATAATTTTCAAAGTTCTTACGTATACCCCCTTTCTGTTTCATAATTTCTTTGTAGGCAACTTTTTTAGCTTCATATGCATCAGAGCACTCTTTGTCCCACCAAGGATTAGGGGGCCGTCTATTTATTGTCATTCCAGGATTGCATTTAGTTTGGGCTTGTTCTGCTGCTTCAATAATTAAACCCGCTAGGAATTCATATTCTTCGGTAGGGGGTAACTCTTCTGTCGAAGCAAGACAAGTGGAAATTAATATTTCGTATGTTTTCCAATCAATATTTCGTGTTAAGTCATAAGGAACATTGATTGAATCGTAAGGCCTAATTCACTTTTAATTGAAACAACGATTGGCAAATGATCGCTACCGTGAGGATCAGGTACAACCTTCCACGTGCAATCTATTCGAAGTGATGTCGAGCACAGAGATAGATCTAATGCACTTGGACGTGCAGGAGGTCTGGGGATGCGTGTTGTTTCGCCAGTATTTAAAACTGTCATATTAAATTCGTCACAAACATTGTATATCAAAGAGGATCGATTATCATTGTAGAGGGAACCCCACAATACTCTGTGCGAGTTGAAGTCTCCCAGTATCAGACGCGGAGCAGCCATGGATTCCACTACCTCAAAAATTTTACGTTGTCCAATTTGAACTTTGGGAGGTATATATATATATATATATATATATATATATATATATATATAATATATATATATATATATATATATATATATATATATATATATATATATATATATATATATATATATATATATATATATATATATATATATATATATATATATATATATATATATATATATATATATATATATATATATATATATATATATATATATATATATATATATATATATATATATATATATATATATATATATATATATATATATATATATATATATATATATATATATATATATATATATATATATATATATATATATATATATATATATATATATATATATATATATATATATATATATATATATATATATATATATATTATATATATATATATATATATATATATATATATATATATATATATATATATATATATATATATATATATATATATATATATATATATATATATATATATATATATATATATAATATATATATATATATATATATATATATATATATATATATATATATATATACATATATAAAAGCGATAGACATGTCGTTGCCTTTAATATTAGTTTGGACTGCTACAGCCTCAATGCCAGCAATCATGGGGATGGTAATTCTATAGAAAGAATAGCACTTTTTAATTCCTAGAAGCACTCCTCCATACGGGGTGTCTCGGTCTAGGCGAATAATGTTGAAATCATTTAAGTTGAAATTAATGTTTGAGGTAAGCCATGTTTCACATAGAGCAAAAGCATCGCATTTTAAATTATGCAGTAAAATTTTTAAGGAATCAATTTTTGGTATGATACTTCTGCAATTCCACTGTAAAACAGTGATGGAGTCTTTCACCTTAGGAGTTGCATTAACCATTGAAAGATATAATTGCTGCAAGGATGGGCTATTGAGCAATCAGCTGCTCTAAAAATGTTCTAATTGTTGGGAAGAAAGCTGAAAGTATACTCTTTAGTGGTTCAGAAATATTGAATGCTTTAAAAATCCAATCAACAATTTCAGAAAATTTCAATAATCCTACCCCCGGCTGAGGCTCAGAGGAAGTCGAAATTTTATTATTTCCAGTAATGGTGTTCTGTTTGGATTGTACGTTCCCAAAACCGCGCGGAATTGATTTCGGTTTTGAATCGGAATTTTTCGGTTTTGGGCGCAATTTATCTATTGGTGGAGAAATTTTAAGGCCCTTTCTTGGCAGCTTGGGAAAAGAAGACTGTTTTCTTTTTCTGGAATTTCTGGGTAAAACAAATGATGTACCTTCGCACGCTCCGTCAGAGTCAGACTGTTCCGAAAATAGAGATGTGTAAGTGTTTTCTAAGAAGATGGGTTTAGGGGTAGCATTTTTCAACATTTCTGCATAGGAGCGCTTAGACCTCTCCTTCAAGGATCGTTTAATTTTATCCTCGCGCAATTTATAAATGGGGCATGCAGGGAGCTCATGCGAGTTTTCTCCGCACATTAAACATTTTTCTGAATTTTCATTGCATGTATCCTCTTGATGAGAACCCCCACATTTACCACACCGTGCCTTATTGGAACAGTAAGTGGCTGTGTGGCCAAGCTGTTTACAATTAAGGCAATTAATTACACGAGGGATAAAAAGGCGAACAGGGAGACGAATCTTATCGATAATGACATAGTTGGGCAGCGCAGACCCAGCGAAAGTCACTCGAAACGAGTCAGATAGTCGATAAACTTTTTTATCTCCTTCGTCTGATACTGAATGCAATTGCTTGCATTCAAGTATCTTTACGTCTTTAAGTATGGTGTCTTTGAAACGACCAACCCCATGCTTAATTAAGTCATCAACAGTCAAACTCGATTCTGTGATGACCCCATCAATTTCAATTTCCTTTGAAGAAATATACGCTCTATATTCACGCGTAAAAAGCTCACAAGAAGCAATTGCATTGGCTTGTTTGAGACTACCAACGACAATGCGTATTTTATCTTTATTAACTTTGACGATCTCTTTTACATCCGAGAATCGCGAAGTCAAATCTTTCGAAATTTGAATGATATTTAGCGCCTTTACTTTACGCCTAATAAAAACAATCCATGGTCCCGTTGACGACTCTGGGTAAATTTTAATTCTAATCGGGTTTAAGTTTTCAGCAGAAGGCTTAAGGGGAGGGTCTGTTACTCGTTCTCCCATCTCGTCATCCATTTTACCTAGCAAGAAAAACTATCACAAAAAGGAATGAAAAATATACCTGTTATCTGCTATCTCTTAGATGACGAAGACACCGGTAGAACACACCTCATGTGTTACGTTGTAAACTCGGTGCCCGTTGTTTGACAATGTGACACTTGCTGTCCTTCGTCGCGTTGCTTCTTCAGTAGAGAAATAGGCCTACCTGCAACACTTCAAAACTCTCTCTCCGGTTAAGCTGCTCGTCGGTATCACCACCACAAGCGCGCACTCTCCGGTTCCACCACTGCGGTAGATGTGGCTACCTGTGGCTTGCTGCGAAAATCCCACTGTCGATGCGGCACTTTTCGGTGCCACTTGTTTTCCTGATTCGTCGTACCACTTCTGCGGTACACAAATAGAGCGTATGGGTCTATCTGTGACGCTTCCCCTCTCGTCGATTAGAATTGCCCGACGACACCAATACAATATATTTTTTCTGTGTGTACAGGCACGATCACTGTCGATTTCTGCCACCGCGGTAGGCAAATTCGTTTACCCGCGGTTTGCTGTCAAAACACCACTTGCCGTTGGCCACGCCTCCGACGTATAAACTGTCGACTCACACTTAACAAACTGGTCTCTCTCTCCCACAAAAACGCATACAGCGTCTCGCACTCCATCACTCTCTCGAAAACAAAACCTTCCACCTGGAGGCACAACCGTCTCGGCCGGTTGCAAAAACTGTTATGATACACTCGCTCTTCTTCCTTGCTTCGGGGTGGCTGAGTTTACCCCTTGCGCGGTTGCCAGTCGCTGCGCCAAACCTGCCTCAGCATGAACAGACCATTCACTCACTTTTCTGCGCTCGACCTTTTTCGCTCCAACTAACCAATCACTAGTTAGTCGTGCGCGTCGTCTGTTGCTCGGTGCGCCAAACTCCCTGTAGCCTACAGGCAATCTGGGTGGTTGCAGTCGAAACTGCGTTCCACTTCTCCACCGATTGACACGTCCGCTGAATAAGGGTATCAGGGTATTGCTCTTCTTTCGACGTTGAAACGAGGACATACGAACAGGATGTGTTCGGCAGTTTCGTCTACACCTGGGCAGTCAGGGCAGGCGGGGACCTCCGTGTGCCCGAACCTGTGGAGGTACTGTCGGAAACAGTCATGGCCTGACAGGAATTGTGTCAGATGGAAGTGAACTTCCCCATGGGGTCTTCCCACCCAGCTCGATATGCTAGGTATCAGCCGGTGGGTTCACCTACCTTTCGGGGAGTTATCCCACTCACGCTGCCATCTGACGACCGAGGTCACCCTGATGCGCTCGCGGGCTCCTCTAGTTCCACGTAGCTCGAAGCACTCATCGTCTTCCCGGATGACCAGCCCGACTGCCATCATGCTCGCTATCACGCAGGATGCATCGTGTGATACCGTGCGGTAGGCAGATATCACTCTGAGGCACATCACGCGGTAGGTGTTCTCAAGTTTCCGTAGGTAACTGGTACCCTCAGTGCTCTTGCCCATGACGTGCCGCCGTACCTGAGGATAGATACGGCAACGCCTGCCAGTAGCCTACGTCTACTGGCGCACACCTTTGAGCTGTTGGACATCATCCTCGATAGTGCCGCAACAGCAGTCGCTCTCTTGCATGTATAGTCGACGTGGCTGCCGAAGGTCAGCTTGTCGTCTATAATGACTCCGAGAGACTTCAGACTCCGCTGAGAGGTGATCACGACTTCTCCCGCATGGATAACTGCATGTTGTGCCGACTTGCGGTTGTTGACGATGACTACCTCCGTCTTATGCTGAGCGAGCTCCAGGTTTCTCGCGCTCATCCATTCCTCCACCGTGTTGATCGCGTCTTCTGCAGTTAGTTCTACCTCAGGGATTGACTCCCCATAGACCTCCAAGGTTACGTCATCGACAAAGCCGATCTTGACCCCAGGAGGGAACTTCAGTCTCAGAATCCCGTCATACATGAGGTTCCATAGCTTCGGGCCTAGGATCGAGCCCTGCGGGACTCCGGCGGTAATCGGAACCATTTTCTGACTGGCATCGGTCTCATATAGCAGTATGCGGTTCTGGAAGTAGCTTTCCAGGATCCGGTACAGACCCACCGGTAGGCTAAGCCGGTGTAACGAGAGCGCAATGGCATCCCAGCTGGCGCTGTTGAATACGTTCTTCACGTCAAGTGTCACTAACGCACAGTATCGAATGCCTCGCCTTTTTCGTTGGATTGCTATCTCGGCGGTTTTTATCACTGAGTTGATAGCGTCCACCGTGGACTTACCATTCCAAAAGCCAAAGTGGTTGCTTGACAGGCCGTCCGTACCTTCTGAGTACGGCGTTAGCCTGTTGAGGATGATCCTCTCAAGCAATTTACTAGTCGTGCCGATCAGACAGATTGGTCTGTACGCCGATGGGTCGCCTGGTGGCTTCCCAGGCTTCGTCATCAACACCAATTTCTGCCTTTTCCATCTATCGGGGAAGCGGCACTCGTCAAGGCATCTTTGCATAGCTAGCCTGAACATGTTCGGATTCGCTATGATCGCTGCCTTGAGAGCGTTGTTTGGAACTCCATCCGGCCCTGGAGCTTTGTTCATTGCTAGGGATTTAGCCACTGCGAGTAGTTCTTCATTCGTCACTGGAGCCACCATTTCGGCCGTGCCCGCACTGTCTCGTAGTGCAGGTGGCCAGGGGCTTGTGGCTCGAGACGGGAAGAGCACTTCGATAATCGTCGCCAACCGATCCGGAGACCGTTCTGGGGGTGAGGAGCCCCCTTTGGTCTTGGCCATCATGATTCTGTAGGCGTCACCCCACGGATTCGCGTTGCCACTCTCACACAGGTTGTCGAAACACGCTCTCTTGCTGCTTTTAATGGCCTTATTAAGGGCCAATTTCGCAGCTCGAAACACTTCACGGCGGTTCTCTCTTGCATCCTCGGTGCGGGCTCTTTGCATCCTACGTCTAGCTCTGAGGAAGGCTGATCTTAGAGCTGCAATCTCGGCACTCCACCAGTATACCGGGCATCTGCCGTTTCTTGGCAGGTTTTTCCTCGGCATAGTGGCGTCGCACGCGCGTGATAGGACGGCTACCAGCGCATCCCCGCTTAGACTGTAGGTGTTGGCCTCCAGTCCCAGGGCCGCGGTGAAAGCTTCGCTGTCGAAGTGATTGGACTTCCACCCGCGTACCTGACAGGGATCTCCTGCCCTCGGATGCTGCACACCATAGTTGATCCTGAAGCGGATTGCCTAATGATTGCTATGGGTGTAGCCTTCGTCTACCCTCCATTCCATGCCTGGAACCAGACTCGGGCTGGCAAATGTTACGTCAATCCATGCCTCCACCCCGTTTCTACGGAATGTGCTATCGGAGCCATTATAGGCTAACACAGTATCGAGTTTCGCAAGCGCCTCCATTAGCGCTTTTTTACAATGGAGAAGACGTTTACGTACTTGCCCAGTTCACGTGATATTAGTAGGGGGCATACCGACTAAACTCCATTGGGCTCCGCCATCTATCCTCAGGAACTACCTTTCGGCATTACTTCTGGGGGGATGGCCGTACTTAACGTACGTGCTCACTCGTGCCTGACATTCGCACTCACGCACGCCCTACATTCCTCTGCCACGCCTCGAGGTGTCAGTAGCGATAAGTACCGGCAATATACTTTACGTTACGACCCTTCCATCTCGGCATGGGCAGACCATACCTCCGTCTATCATCCGGCTATTCACTTGCTCTATCGTCATGCTATCGCGGTTGCTACCGCTGTGCCACTCTTGCCCACGCATCAGCAGACCATTCATTCATTTCTCCGCACATAACCTACTCCGCTCTAGCTATGTTAGGTATCAGCCGGTGGGTCCACCTACCTCTCGTGGAGTTATCCCATTCGCGCTGCCATCTGGCGACCGAGGTCACCCTGGCACGCTCGCGGACTCCCCTATTGCCACGCAATTCAAAACAATCTTCGTCCTCCCGGATGAACAGCCCGACTGGCATCATACCCGCTATCACGCAGGATGCATCATGTGATACCGTGCGATAGGCAGATATCACTGGAGAAGACCTTTATGTCCTAGCCCAGTACACGTGCTATTGGTAGGGTCCAATCTACCGCACGGGGTGCACTGGGGGCGTGTCGGACTCGAATGGTGACCAGCCATTAATACCGACTAAACTCCATTGGGCTCCGCCATAATTCCTCCCAGGAACTACCTCTCGGTATTACTTCTGGGGGGATGGCTGTACTAAATGTACTCATTCACTCTCACTCACGCGTTCATAATCCTGTATGAGGCTTACTTGGGTGCTCTCTTAATCGCACTTTGATTCACTCTCAAACACTCCCACATGAGGCTGACTTTTGTGCTCACCTTTTACGTTCCATGCGAGGCTGACTTGTGTGCTCACCTTACTCGTTCCTTGCTAGGCTTACTTTTGTGCTCGCCCCACCCATACCATGTGAGGCTGACTTGGGTGCTCACCCTATCACCTGATTCACTCTCAATCGTGCCACTCTATTGTACCTTTGTCACCCCCCCTGGCATCCCATGTGGGACATTTTTCTTAGGCCCCACTTCTGACATACCATGCGAGGCTGACTTGTGTGCTCACCTTTTTCATTCCTTGCTAGGCTGACTTTTGTGCTAGCCTCTACCAACCTGTGAGGCTGACTTTTATGCTCACCCTTAACATGCAGTGTGAGACTGACTTGGATGCTCACCCTTTCACTCCTCTGCCACGCCATGAGGCATCGATAGCTAAGTTCCAACATACTACGCTACGACCCTCCCGTCTTGGCATGAGGCAGTCCACTTATACGCCTATACACTCACTCTTCTGTCTTGCTTCGGGGTGGCTGGGTTTAACCCTTACTCGGTTGCCATTCGCTGCGCCAACCTGCCTCGGCATGAACAGACCATTCACTCTCTTTTTTGCGCTTGGCCTTTTTCGCTCCAGCTAACTAATCACTAGTTAGCCGTGCCCGTCGTCTGTTGCTCGGTTCGCCAGATTACCTGTAGCCTACTGGCAATCTGGATGGTAGCAGCCGAGACTGCGTTCCACTTCTCCACCGATTGACACATCCGCTGAATAAGGGTATCAGGGGTTGTGTCCCAGCCACAGACGTCAAGCATTGCTCTTCTTTCGACGTCGAACCGATGACATACGAACAGTATGTGTTCGGCAGTTTCATCTACACCTGGGCAGTCCGGGCAGACTGGGACCTCCGCGTGCCCGAACCTGTGGAGGTACTGACGGAAACAGCCATGGCCTGACAGGAATTGTGTCAGGTGGAAGTGAACTTCCCCATGGGGTCTTCCCACCCAGCTCGATATGCTAGGTATCAGCCGGTGGGTCCACCTACCTTTCGAGGAGTTGTCCCACTCACGCTGCCATCTGGCGACCGAGGTCACCCTGGTGCGCTCGCGGGCTCCCCTATTTCCACGTAGCTCAAAGCTCTCCTCATCTTCCCGAATGACCAGCCCGGCATCATTTATTTATTTATTTATTTGTTTCGTCTTTGGTGTGAGCCACCATACAGACTATTACTTAACCTAAATTTGATACAATTACAATACACAAAATTAATTAGGTACACATTACAAAAGAACAAATAACAGATAAGCTCGATTCAACTCTAATCACATTAACGAAACTGAATCATGGAACAATCGTCATCATGGACTCCAAACGCTGAACTGCTCATGAAATTCCCGGAAACAAATTCCGTGAGGCCAAGTAGTTGGAGCCAATGCAATCCGTTTTAGCTGCGAGTCGACTCCCACCTTAAAGGAGATGAAAGGCATTGATGCCACATCCTTCCACTCAGGCACCAACCTTTTTACGATGACATCATCACTCCCTAATGCCTCCGCAACCATAGCGGTGATTTCGTTTTCACTAACAGTGTTTTTTATTCGTGTGAAGAAAAGCCAGCAGCGAGATGAAACAGAATTTTTCTTCGTCGAAGAGTGCGTAAATCTTGATACGATACTGGTGCCTTGCAATAGTTTGGTTGATGACATTGAAGACGACAGATCTAGAGAATTTTCCAGTGCAGATGTAGCGTCGGGACGGAATCGGCAAATCTCAGCAACAGATTCTTGAATGTCTGCAATCTGTTGTTTCAGTTTGCTAATCTCTTCGAGATAATTCGAATTGTTTTCATCCGTTTGCGATTTTGTGTGCACAGCAACAGAAGCAGCACGTATAGGAACAAAACAATCAGCATCAGATATAGCCTGTCTTTTATCGCGGAATGCTCCAAAATTCCGAACATCGCTCATTATATCCGCGCATGGAGTACACATCCAAAAAATATTGCGATGTTTGTTGCAGCTTAGCACCTCAGCAACGGTCAATGCAACGCATTCGGCATGGTATCGATCGGAACAAAACCCATCGCAATCGATGATATTGTCTCCCGGAACAATTAACGTGGTACACTTTTTGCAGTTCATCTTCTAGCACTGTCTATCGTTTGTTTGCTAGCTATAACGCGCGTTCGTTGGTTGATGGAATTGTATAGAAACAATCTATTTTTTCGACGATCGGTAATTTGGCGTAAAACTGCAGTCGGTGAGTCAATCGAACGAATAGCAATCAGTATAACATGTAGAGTATGTAACTACACTTTAAACAGCGTTAGCGAGGTAAAATTAACAAATTGTGTCGAGCGACGTACAGGCACATCCACTAGAGCTAACACCGAGAATCAAAGCTCGCTATCACGCAGGATGCATCGTGTGATACCGTGCGGTAGGCAGATATCACTCTGAGGCACATCACGCGGTAGGTGCTCTCCAGTTTATGTAGGTAACTGGTTACCCTCAGTGCTCTTGACCATGATGGGCCGCCGTACCTGAGGATAGATACGGAAACGCCTGCCAGTAACCTACGTCTACTGGCGCACACCTTTGAGCTGTTGGACATCATTTTCGATAGAGCCGCAACAGCAGTCGACGCTCTCTTGCACGTATAGTCGACATGGCTGCCGAAGGTCAGCTTGTCGTCTATAATGACTCCGAGAGACTTCAGACTTCGCTGTGAAGTGATCGCGACTTCTCCCACATGGATAACTGCATGTTGTGCCGACTTGCGGTTGTTGACGATAACTACCTCCGTCTTATGATGAGCGAGCTCCAGGCCTCTCGCGCTCATCCATTCCTCCACCGTGCTAATCGCGTGTTCTGCGGTTAGTTCTACCTCAGGAATTGACTCCCCGTAGACCTCCAAGGTTACGTCGTCGGCAAAGCCGACGATCTTGACCCCAGGAGGGAACTTCAGTCTCAGAACCCCGTCATACATGAGGTTCCATAGCACCGGGCCTAGGATCGAGCCCTGCGGGACTCCGGCGGTAATCGGAACCCTTTTCTGACGGGCATCGGTCTCATATAGCAGTACGCAGTTTTGGAAGTAACTTTCCAGGATCCGGTACAGACCCACCGGTAGGCTAAGCCTGTGTAACGAGAGCGCGATGGCATCCCAGCTTGCGCTGTTGAATGCGTTCTGCACGTCAAGTGTCACTAACGCACAGTATCGAATACCTCGCCTTTTTCGTTGGATCGCTATCTCGGCAGTATTTATCACTGAGTTGAGAGCGTCCACTGTGGACTTACCCTTCCGAAAGCCAAACTGGTTGCTTGACAGACCGTCCGTACCTTCCGCGTACGAGGTGAGCCTGTTGAGGATGATCCTCTCAAGCAGTTTGCCAGTCGTGTCTATCAGACAGATTGGTCTGTACGCCGATGGGTCGCCTGGCGGCTTCCCGGGCTTCGGCAACAGCACCAGTTTCTGCCTTTTCCATCTATCGGGGAAACGGCACTCGTCAAGGCATCTCTGCATAGCTAGCCTGAGCATGTTCGAGTTCGCTATGATCGCTGCCTTGAGAGCGTTGTTTGGAACTCCATCCGGCCCTGGAGCTTTGTTCATTGCTAGGGATTTAGCCACTGCGAGTAGTTCTTCATTCGTCACTGGAGCCACCATTTCGACCGTGCCCGCACTGTCTCGTAGTGCAGGTGGCCAGGGGCTTGTGGCTCGAGACGGGAATAGTACTTCGATAATCGTCGCCAACCGGTCCGGAGACCGTTCTGGGGGAGAGGAGCCCCCTTTGGTCTTGGCCATCACAATCCGGTAGGCGTCACCCCACGGGTTCGCGTTGGCACTCTCACACAGGTTGTCGAAACATGCTCTCTTGCTGCTTTTAATGGCCTTGTTAAGGGCCAATTTCGCAGCTCGAAACACTTCACGGCGGTTCTCTCTTGCATCCTCGGCGCGAGCTCTTTGCATCCTACGTCTAGCTCTGAAGCAGGCTGACCGTAGAGCTGCAATCTCGGCACTCCACCAGTATACCGGGCATCTGCCGTTTCTTGGCAGTGTTTTTCTCGGCATAGTGGCGTCGTACGCGCGTGATAGAACAGCTACCAGCGCATCCCTGCTTAGACTGTCGGTGTTGGCCTCCAGTCCCAGGGCCGCGGTGAAAGCTTCGCTGTCGAAGTGATTGGACTTCCACCCGCGTACCTGACAGGTATCTCCCGCCCTCGGATGCTGCACACCATAGTTGATCTTAAAGCGGATCGCTAAATGATCGCTATGGGTGTAGCCTTCGTCTACCCTCCATTCCATGCCTGGAGCCAGACTCGGGCTGGCAAATGTTAGGTCAATCCACGCCTCCACTCCGTTTCTACGGAATGTACTAGCGGAGCCATTATTAGCTAGCACAGTATCGAGTTTCGCAAGCGCTTCCATTAGCGTTTGACCCCTGCTATTTGTACAGCGGCTGCCCCACTCCACTGCCCAAGCGTTAAAGTCTCCCGCTATTACTACCGGTTTCCGGCCCACTAGGTCCGACGAGAGCCTGTCGATCATCTGGTAGAACTGTTCTATTGGCCACCTTGGTGGGGCGTAGCAGCTGCAATAGAACACACCATTGATCTTGGCAATCGCCACACCCTCGGCGGAGGGGTGTATTACCTCTTGAACCGGGAACCGTCCCGTTGTACAGATTGCCACCATTCCAGACCCGTCCGACACCCAATTGCCGTTGCCGGCAGGGATGCGGTACGGGTCTGATAAGAGGGCGACATCTGTCCTCGACTCCGAGACCGACTGCCACAGCAGCTGTTGGGCTGCTGCACAATGGTTAAGATTTAGCTATGTGACGTTCACGGCTTCTTCTTATTTAACTCACCGAAGGGACACGAAGGTCCGCCCATAGCATGTTTATGGGCTTGCTTCTTAGCGGTGCAGATAAGGCACTTGTGTGCCTTAGTGCACCCCCGCGCTTTATGTCCCTCCTCGCCGCAGCGACGACATAGTTTGCTCCTATCTATGCCTTTGCATTCGTATGCTTTGTGGCCGGACTCAAGGCATTGATAGCACCTATCCACTGAAGGCGGCTGGGGTATACTAATAGGGCATACCGACCAGTCGATCTTCAGCTTCCCTTTCTCGGTTACCTTTTTGGCATCCGCCTTCAGTAGCCTGAGGTAGGCTACTTGGGTGCCAGAGGGTCCATCTCTCAATCGCACAGAGATCCGCTCGATTGTGACGTCGCAGTGCTCCTTAACGGCTGCGACGACGTCTTCTGCGGTCGTGAACTCGTCCAGATGCTTGCACTGAAGAGTCATTTCCGCACCTTGCGACCTGATTTGGACGCATTCACCAAGGACCTCTTGGGCCAAGGCCTTGTATACTGCACTTGATTGTGCGCCTCGTTTCAGCACCAGAAGCATCTCTCCCGTGTTGGTGCGTCTTACGCTACGCACATCCTGCCCAAGGGCCGAGAGGCTTTCGGCCGCCTTTATCGATTTTAGGACATCGGCGTATTTGTCCTTGTCGGTTTTTAACCAAAAGGCTTCGCCTCTGTCCTTGGCCTTCTTCGCAGGCCGCGGTACCTCCGGTTTTGGTGCCGGCTTTTTCTTGGTGACCAGCGTCCAGGGGTTTGAGCCCCCCTGCCCCGGTCGTGCCGGGTTGCTGGTACCATCGCTCTCCACAGCGAGGTCACTCTCGCCCTCGCTTACCTCGCCCAAACGGCGTTTGACCTTAACGGTTGCACGCCGAGTGGTGTCGGTTTTGGCACCCTCGCCTGGCGACTTCCTAGGGCGTTTCGCGTTCGATGCCGTCTTGCGATTGCCCTTGCCTTTTCCCTTCGAGGGGAACTCGGTCGCCGCTCCGATCGACGTGGCTGCTCCGTAGAAGGTAAAGGCCACTGTCTGTGAACCTCTGTCGACCTTCTCTCTTTCCTCCCTATTGGAGGCCACTGTCTGGGTTTCTCTGTCGGGCCTCTCCCGACATTCCACCCTCTTAGCATAGGCCTGCTGTTCCTGTCTTGCGACACGAACAACTTTCCGGAGCTCCAGGAGGCTCAACTTCAACTCCTTGGCTATATTCTGCTTTGCGCTAGTGAACTCGATTATTGAATCGAGTTGCTTCGCTACTTTGCGCATCGCAGATAGTGGCCCCTCCGGTGCATTGGTAGGGCTATTGCCTACCGCTGCTGGGGGGTCACTGGTGCTTTCAGATGCAGCACTCATCGCTCCACTACTCTCCCCACGGGGGGGAGACCTCGCCAAACCACCTCTAGCGAAGGGGTTTGGCACCTCCGTTTGTTTGTTTTTATTTTTTGATAGTTCCATGTAAAAACCCACGAGTCGCGCGAGAAATAAATGTCCGCCATGCCAGAGCTCCGCATTAGCGTGGTAAGGGACGCTTACTGTGGGGGTTGCCCAGGTACCCCACAGGCTCCGTTAACGATCGAGCATCTTTTTCACCCCCTCGATCACTCATCCCTCGGCAAGGGTCGCTTCACGCCTTGGAATTGGGGTTATGCCCTACCTTGCTTTACACGGTGATCTCGGCCCGGATCATCACAACCATCCTCCTTTACCAGGGCTTTGGACCTGTAGCTCTGGTTCTCAATAGTTCCATGTACGTATGTTATTACAGACATGCTACTATTGAGATCCGTCATTCGCTAGCGGAGTTAGGCAGATATCACTCTGAGACACATCAAGCGGTAGGTGCTCTCCAATTTGTGACGGTAACTGGTTACTTCCAGTGCACTCGCCCAGGACGGTCCACCGTACCTAAGGATAGATACGGCGACACCTGCCAGTAACCTACGTCTACTGGCGCACACCTTGGAGCTGTTGGACATCATCCTCGATAATGCCGCAACAGCCATCGAAACCTTCTTGCACGCATAGTCGACATGGCTGCCGAAGGTCAGCTTGTCGTCTATGATGGCCCCAAGAATCGTCAGACTCCGCTTTGAAGTTATCTCGACTTCTCCCGCTTGGATAACTGCTTGTTGTACCGATTTAAGGTTATTAACAACAACCACCTCCGTCTTGTGCTGGGCGAGCTCTAGGCCTCTCGCGCTCATCCATTCCGCCACTATGCTTATCGCGTGTGCCGCAGTTAGTTCTACCTCGGGGATTGACTCCCCGTAGACCGCCAGGGTGACATCATCGGCGAAACCGACGATTTAAACTCCCGGAGGGAACTTTAGTCTCAGAACCCCGTCACACATAAGGTTCCATAATACCGGGTCCAGGATTGAACCTTGCGGGACTCCTGCGGTAATAGGAACACTTCTCTGACCGACATCGGTCTAGTATAATAGTACACGGTTCTGGAAGTAGCTTTCGAAGATCCGATACAGGCCCACCGGCAGACCAAGCCGGTGTAACGAGAGCGCGATGGCATCCCAGCTTGCGCTGTCGAATGCGTTCTTCACATCAAGTGTCACTAACGCACAATATCGAATACCTCGCCTTTTCCGTTGGATCGCTATCTCTGCAGTCCTTACCACTGAGTTGATAGCGTCCACCGTGAACTTTCCCTTTCGAAACCCGAACTGATTACTTGACAGACCCTCCGTACCTTCTGCGTATGGAGTTAGCCTGTTGAGGATAATCCTCTCAAGCAATTTGCTCGTCGTGTCAATCAGACAGATTGGTCTGTACGCCGATGGGTCACCAAGCGGCTTCCCGGCCTTCGGCAACAGTACCAGCTTCTGACTTTTCCATCTTTTCGGAAAACGGCACTCGTCAAGGCATCTCTGCATAGCCAACCTGAACATGTTCGGGTTCGCCATGATTGCTGTGTTGAGAGCGCAGTTTGGTACTCCATCAGGCCCTGGAGCTTTATTCGATGCTAGAGAATTAGCTACTGCAAGTAGCTTCTTATTCGTCACCGGGGCCACCATGTCGTCTGTGCCCACAGTGCCCTGCGGCGCCGGGGGCCAGGGGCTTATGGCTCGGGACTGGAAGAGTACTTCGATAATTCTCGCCAACCGTTCTGGCAACCGTTCGGGGGGTGAGGAGCCCCCTTTGGTCTTTGCCATCACGACCCTGTAGGCATCGCCCCACGGATTCACGTTGACCTCCTCGCACACATTGTCAAAACACGCTCTCTTGCTGCTCTTGATGGCCTTGTTAAGGGCCGATTTTGCAGCATGAAAGACTTCGCGGCGATCCACTCTAACCTCCTCAGTGCGGGCTCGCTGCATCCTACGTCTAGCTTGTCGGCAAGCTGATCTTAGGGCTGCGATCTCTGCACTCCACCAATATACCGAACGTCTGCCATTTCTTGGCAGGGTTTCCTTCGGCATAGTGGCGTAGCACGCGCGTAATAGGACAGCTAACAGCGCATCCCCGCTTAAACTGTCGGTGTTGGCCTCCAGTCCCAGGGCCGCGGCGAAAACTTCGCTGTCGAAGTGATTGGACTTCCACCCGCGTACCTGACAGGGATTACCCGCCCTCGGATGCTGTACACCATAGTTGATCCTGAAGCGTATTGCTAGGTGATCACTATGGGTGTAGCCCTCATCTACACTCCAGTCCGTGCCTGGAACCAGACTCGGACTGGCAAACGTTACGTCAATCCACGACTCGACCCCATTCCTACGGAATGTGCTAGTGGAACCATCATTGACTAGCACTGCGCCGAGTCTCGCAAGCGCCTCCAGAAGCGCTTGGCCTCTACTTTTTGTACAGCGGCTGTTCCACTCCACAGTTCTATTGGCCACATTGGTAGGGCATAGCAGCTATAATAGAACACACCATTGATCTTGGCAATCGCGACACCCTCCGCAGAGGACTGTACTACCTCCTGCACCGGGAACCGTCCCGTTGAAAGATTGCCGCCATCTTAGACCCGTCCGCCACCCAGTTGCTGTTATCGGCAGGGACGTTGTATGGGTCGGATAGGAGGGCGACATCTGTCCTCGACTCCGAGACCGACTGCCACAGCAGCTGCTGAGCGGGTGCGCAGTGGTTAAGATTCAGCTGTGTGACGTATGCCATTGCTTCCTCTTTCCGGTCTCCCTGAAGGGACACGCAGGCCCATCCATAACATGGTTGCGGCCCTGCTTCTTACTAGCGCAGATAAGGCACTTGGGTGCCCTCTCGCATTTCAGCGCCTTGTGTCCCTCCTCGCCGCAGCGGCGACATAACTTGCTGTGGCCTGGTTCCAGACATTTAAAACACCGGCCCACTGAAGGCGGCTGGGGTATGCTTACTGGACATACTGACTAGCCGATCTTCAACTTCCCTTTATCAGTTACTTTTATGGCTTCCGCGGCCGGTGGCTTATAGTAAGCTACCTGCGTTCGAAGCATCCGCTCCCTGACACGTACAGAGGTCCGATCAATTTCAACGCCGCACTGCTCCTTTACGGCCGAGACGACGTCCTCTGCGTTTGTGACCTCGTCCAGTTGCTTACACTGGAGAATCACTTCCGCTCCCAACGACCTCACCTGAGCGCCGTTTCCCAAGACCTCTTGGGCCAACCTCCTATATGTCCCTCCGCTGGATTGTGCCCCACGCTTCAGCATCAAGATCATTTCGCCATCTTTGGTGCGTCTGACGCTTCGCACATCCTGTCCTAAATTCGAGAGACTTTCGGCCGCCCGCATCGATTTTAGGATCTCAGCGTAGCTACTCTCGTTGGTTTTCACCAGCAGGGCCTCTCCTCTGTCTCTCGCCTTCTTTTTCTTCGCGGGTCGAGGTGCGTTCGACTTCCGCTTTCTACTGACCACCTGCCATTCGCCATCTTCTGCCGATGGCACCGGCTGGCTGGTTCCAGGTTGCTCCACGTTTTTCGCCCGATTGGCGACTTTCGCCTTTTTAGGCTGAGGAGTCGCCTTCTCGGGTCGCCGCCCTGCGGGATCCTTCGCACCCGGATCCGCGCCTTCCAAACGACGTTTGGCTTTATTGGTTGTACGTCGGTTGGCGTTGCCCCGCGCGCCTTCACTAGGCCTAGGCCGCTTCGCAGTCTTGCCCTCCATCAAGCGTTTTGTGGCCGATAAAGCGAAATCTATCGCCTCCTGCGCCATCGTCGCTCCACCGTGGAAGGAGAAGGCCTCGGTTTGGATACCTCTATCGGCCTTCTCTCTTCCCGGCAACCTCTTCATGTAAGCTTCTTGTTCTTGTCTTGCGACTCGAACAGCCTGGCGGAGCACCAGCAGGTTCTGTTTAAGCTCCTTGCTGATGTTGTTTTTACCGCTTGTGAACTCAATAATACTATCCAGCTGCTTGACCACCGCCTGCATCGCGGGTAGTGGTCCGCCAAGCGTGCTGGTAGTATTATCTCCTACCACACCCATTGCTCCCTCGGTGCTGTTGTTTTCAGCCACCGTCACTCCGCTGTCGATCGCTTTGGCAAAGGGGTTCAGCGCCGTAATCATTTTCTCCTCATCATTGCACATTTTTTATTACTTTTAACTTGACTCATATTATTTTTTTTGTTTATTTGATTTGTTTTTCTCCACTTATGACAGGTGGAGTAAAGACGCTGAATTACTGAATAAAGACTCGCCATCTTATCCCAACTAAATAAAATGGTTTAGCAACATTATTTTCCGCAAACTTGCACCACTGTCACAGCGTTAACTTCAGTTCACTCATATACTACAGCTATCGCAGAGTTGCAACGTCTATAATTTCTTCATCATGAAGTACTGTGTGAAGTTTTGTACCAATAAAACTACCACCGGTTTTAAAAATATTGTTTTTTTTTCGCTTCCTGGTAAACTACGACCAAATACAAATTTACATATTACATATTTGTATTTGCTACGACCTTCGTGCGGAATGGGTCCGATTCGGAGGTTTACCAGAAAATAACAACACTACGAATAGCTGCAATGGTTGATGCAATATTTAGAAGGCACTGTAATGATAAAAGTTGTGTTTTACCTTGCCTTAGAGATTAGATACAGAAATTTATTCAAAATATTTTAACTCAATATCAAAATACCTCCCAAAATTCATTCATCAGATTGCAACATTTGACAAGTCTTCTGCTCGATTGGAATGACATTGACAGGTCTCGTGCTCGATTGGAATGACACTGACAGATAAATGGTAAAAAACCTGTTTTAATCCACCTAGAGGTGCAATTGTGCCTTTCTCATTTCTCCAAACTATGATTTAATAACTGGTTCGTACAATATAACATTATGGAAATGAGCACCTTTTTGCATTCATCGCGGTATCGGTTTGAATCGGAGTTTTCTATGTGATCGCACTCCACAACCCGTAACTCCGGAGACGGAAGTCGGATGAAGATGGAATTTAATATCAGTTTCCGGGGACGCAACACCTTTCATTTGAGACTAAGTTGATCAAATCGGTCTAGCCATTTTCGAGAAACCAATATAACCGTTATTCTGAATTTGGATGCTTCCGGATCCGTCGATGGTGGCCAGTGTGGCCAAAGAGACTTTGAATGACTGTTGGTGACCTAGATCTACAAATTCAACATTACATTACATACATGTGTTTACATTTTGGAAAAAATTTCACTTTTTTACATTCATCGCAGAATTCGTTAAAATCGGGATTTGCTGCGTGATCGTACGTATCACCCTGTAATTCAGAAACCAGAACTCGGATCCACACAAAATTCAAATGCAGCTGATGGACCTTTCATTTAAAATCAAGTTTTCCAAATCGTTTTAGAAAATTCCGAGAAACCGATGCGGACAAATCAACAATTTTGTTTTGTAACCATACTCTTCAACTCGTAATCCGGAACAAGATGTCGGTTGAAAATGAAATTCAATAGCAACCTATGGGAATATTATACCTTTCATCTGAATCTTAGTTTGTAAAAATCGGTTCAGCCATTTCCGAGAAACCGATGTGAACATTTTGTTAACATATCTGCACATACACACATACATACATACACACATGCATACACACAGATATTTTGCGATCTCGGCGAACTGAGTCGAATGTTATATGAGACTCGGCCCTCCGGGCCTCGGTTAGAAAGTCGGTTTTTGGAGCAATTGCATAAACTTTCTATATGAGAAAGGCAACAGAATAATATTTAATTAGCTTAATCAGCATGAGCTCAATGTTATCTTCATGTGATTATAATTTGGAAAGGTTGGTGGAATTTGTTGAACGTGTAGGGAATGGGGGGTTAGTAGAGTGGGAGTGGAGGATGCGTCAGAAATCCTTCATCTTATTTCGGTATACGGGGTGGATGAAGAAAATGCGGGCGTGAGGGTGGTCCAAGAGGAGGGGAGTGATGAAGGAGGGAGGTGTAAGGGCAAGGCGGGGGGAGGGTCGGCGGCGCAATACTCAACTGCATATTTTGCCTTCCATTTGAGACTTGGTTTGAGAAAATCGGTTCAGTCATCACCGAAGAACCGATGTGACTTTTATTGTAGAATATGCCCGGAATTCCGGACTTCCGGAATCGTCGATAGTGGACAATATATTCAAAGAATGTTTGATTGGCAATCAGTGATCTAGATCTGCGATTAGAAGTAATTTGGTGACCATTTCAATAGTTTTTAGCCTCTGAGGTATTACGATTGTACCGATTTATAAGGGAAATTCCAGTGTATCCTTACTAACACCCCTGTAACTCCGGAAGCAAGAGTCAGAACCGAATGAAATTCAGCAGCAGTCAATGGTATTACTGTATCTTTCATTTGAAGTTTGTAAAAATCGGTTGAGAATTCGTTGGGGAATGGGTGTGATATTAGCTTAGGAACTTGGCGGGTTCCCCGGGGGCGCATGAACCGTCATAGGTGGCCAATGTGGTCAAAGCTGCTTTGATTGATCATTAGTGATCCAGACCCGCAAACTAGAGTAATGTTACATCAATTTTAATATGTTTTACATCATTTGAACATCATGGTGGTAGCAGTTCATATGGGGATTTGCTGTGTGACCGCACTCTTCAACCCGTAACTCCGGAACCGGAAGTCGGATCAACTAAATATTCAATAGAAGCTTATGGGAGCGTTATACCTTTCAGATGAAACTAAGTTTGCGAAAATCGGTTCAGCCATCTCTGACAAAATTGTGTGAGTTTAAATGACACACACACATACATACACACACAGACATTTGCCGATCTCGACGAACTGAATCGAATGGTGTATGACACTCGGCCCTCCGGGCCTCGGTTAAAAAGTCGATTTTTACAGTGATTGCATAGCTTTTCTTTATATGAGAAAGGCAAAAACTAGATTGAGCAAAACAACCTCCCTAATATTAGCATATTTGTATCCAAAAATTAACTGAAAAATAGATGATTTTAATGCAAAAAAGTCTTGAATTTAGAGAATATATTAGTTGAAACCAACAAAAAATAGCATTAAATTCAGCAAAAACTATAGTTGAGAAAATGGAGAATGTGTTTCCGCTAAAAGTGACAGCATCATTTTCTCGCCAAATCAACAGAAAAAACAGAAATTCCAACTAGCATTTTAGCTCTAGTTTGCGGGTCTAGATCACTAATGATCAATCAAAGCAGCTTTGACCACATTGGTCACCTATGACGGTTCATGACGCCCTCGGGAACCCGCCATGTTCCTAAGCTAATATCACACCCATTCCCCAACGAATTCTATACCGAACTTGATTTCAAATGAAAGACACAGTAATACCATTGACTGCTGCTGAATTTCATTCGGTTTGACTCTTGCTTCTGGAGTTACAGTGGTGTTAGTAAGGATACACTGGAATTTCCTATATAAATCGGTGCAATCGTAATACCTCAGAGGCTAAAAACTATTGAAATGGTCACCAAATTACTTCTCATCGCAGATCTAGATAACTGATTGCCAATCAAACATTCTTTGAATATATTGTCCACTATCGACGATTCTGGAAGTCCGGAATTCCGGGCATATTCTACAATTAAAGTCACATCGGTTCTTCGGTGATGACTGAACCGATTTTCTCAAACCAAGTCTCAAATGGAAGGCAAAATATGCAGTTGAATATTCCGTCGCCGCCCCTCTCCCCCCCCCCCCGCCTTGCCCTTTCACCTCCCTCCTTCATCACTCCCCTCCCCTTGGATCACCCTCACGCCCGCATTTCCTTCATCCACCCCGTATACCGAAATAAGATAAAGGATTTCTGACGCATCCTCCACTCCCACTCTACTAACCCCATTCCCTCCACTTTCAAACCCATTCCACTAACATTTCAAAATATAATCACATGAAGATAACATTGAACTCATGCTGATTAAGCTAATTAAATATTATTCTGTTGCCTTTCTCATATAGAAAGGTTATGCAATTGCTTCAAAAACCGATTTTCTAACCGAAGCCCGGAGGGCCGAGTCTCATGTAACATTCGACTCAGTTCGCCGAGATCGCAAAATATCTGTGTGTATGTATGTGTGTATGTATGTATGTATATATGTATGTATGTATGTATGTGTGTATGTGCGGATTTGTTAACAAAATGTCCACATAGGTTTCTCGGAGATGGCTGAACCGATTTTTGCAAACTAAGATTAAAATGAAAGGTATAATATTCCCATAGGTTGCTATTGAATTTCATTTTCAACCGACATCTTGTTCCGGATTTCGAGTTGAAGAGTATGGTTACAAAACAAAATTTGTTGATTTGTCCACATCGGTTTCTCGGAATTTTCTGAACCGATTTTGACAAACTTGATTTTAAAAGAAAGGTCCATCAGCTGATGTTGAATTTCGTGTGGATCCGAGTTCTGGTTCCTGAATTACAGGGTGATACGTACGATCACGCAGCAAATCCCGATTCTAACGAATTTTGCGATGAATGTAGGAAGGTGAATTTTTTTCCAAAATGTAAACACAACTGTTGAATTTGTAGATCTAGGTCACCAACAGTCATTCAAAGTCTCTTTGCCCACACTGGCCACCATCGACGAATCCGGAAGCATCCAAATTCAGAATAACGGTTATATTGGTTTCTCGAAAATGGCTAGACCGATTTGGTCAACTTAGTCTCAAATAAAAGGTGTTGCGTCCCTGGAAACTGATATTAAATTCCATCTCCATCCGACTTCCGGCTCCGGAGTAACGGGTTGTGGAGTGCGATCACATAGAAAACTCCGATTCAAACCGATACCGCGATGAATGCAAAAAGGTGCTCTTATATATACTTACCAAGTGTAATAAGAATGAAAGACATTTCCATAATGTTATATTGTACGAACCAGCTATTAAATCATAGTTTGGAGAAATGAGAAAGGCACAATTGCACCTCTAGGTGGATTAAAACAGGTTTTTGTTTAGTTGATTTTAACAAATGTCAGTTTTGAATTTAAGCCATACTGTTTTTAAATTTAAAATCTTTCGTAGTTAACTTTAGAATGTCAATATTTTACATTTAAGACAGCTTTAGTTGAATATAGTGTTTTTTCTATTGATAAAAAAAAAATAAAATTCCTGCTTTTTAGACTTATATTTCGAAATTGATTTTATTCAGTTGAAGTCCTATTGAATACAATCAGTATGGGTATTTTCGAAACTGCTTTGACGAGTGGGCGTCGGAGGTCGATGTTTAGTGCCATTTTGAAATCCAAGATGGCGACTTCCACTATATTACAAAAAATGAGCAATAAAATAATAGAAAATGACTTTGATAAAACATGTCTGCAAAATAATTTTTCTTGTTCCATGGAAAGTATAAAAATGGACACTAAAAATGCAATGTATTAAAACATATGCTCATGAACCAAAAAAATTAAATTTAGTTAAGTTCATACGAAATTTAGCTATTTAAACTGATAATAAAGTTAATCACATTTGGTTGATATGCCAAACTACAACAAAAAATGCATACATTATAGTAAGAAAACTTAAGCATCCGTTTCCCACTAGTCAGCTAACTGACCCTAGCTAACCTTATATCATTGTGGCAACTCTGTAAACGGCAGGGTAGCTGTGACATTGGCGCGCTGAGAGTTATTAGACCACTGATATAGGCGCCGATTTATGGGTGACAGAGCACTTAGTGCCTTTACAGCGAGTTTGACTATTTATGCAGCATCCTTTCAATTCTAACAACTCAACCAATGTGATTAAAATACTTCAAACAGAGCAATGCAAGAAAGAATGAACTTTTACTAGGGAAAAACACGATATTGATGCGTGAGATCGGCATTAAAAGATTTCTGTAATAAAAAATAAATTCATTTCAGAGATCTTAGCGATCTGCCCTTTGATTGGATGGGTAGAGCTGAGAATAGAAGTAAACAATCACTAGCCAATTTGACTCAATCCTAATCTAGAATATACTACCAGCTCCTGATTGATCATTTTGAAATTCATGAGCTTTGGTGGAATTTATAAGAGCCGTATGACGCATTTGGAATATCTATACCAATATTTGACACAAATAAAATTTAAGTTGAAAATAAAATTATAGTAATGTATGTATAATAAACAAGGATATACTAATTTAAACTGAAATTTCACTACATGTGCATTTTCCAGCATTTAGTGGGGTGATAAAAGCGCAAGTTTATCCAAGGCCGATTATAGGAGGAGTGATTGGGGTAAAGTTAATCCTTAAATGCATACTGTTGCCGTTTGGCAACATACCGAATTTTGTGATATAAAGCCTTCACGAGAGGTCCATCCAACCCGAAAAACAAGTACCAAAGAAAATGAAATTCATGCATTTAAGGGTTAAGGTATTGCTGTATGCTTAACAAATATTTGCGCTACAGATTATAATAAAAATGTAAATTAAGCAGAACTATGGTTGACTGTTCAACAACTTTTTTTAATTAAGTTTCATAGAATAAATATTGTGCCACCCTGGCAGACCCGCGTCCACCAAACTAAACCCTGTGCATATGAGGACCTAATACACCCCAACCGTTAACATGTTTTAGACCATGCAGAATATTGAGCTCCCCCACAAGCAGGTACAAGATTTTCAAAGCGATATTGTGTCTCAGACATCATCATAAAACAAACTAACCTCGTACTAAATCTGCCTCCGATATTAACCCTAATAATTCCCATTCCAATCGGTAGACGCAGATATTAGATTGTAAATCAAAAATTTCTAAAAATATTCATCCTGCAGACGACAAACTCCTTCCTCCTAAAAATTCCATCACATGAGCTGCTAAAATTGTGAAATAATTACGGAGTTGTAAAGAATTTGTGCCCACAAATGAAGTGAGAAACACCACCCTTCAGATTCAAAAAGGACGAGTCCCCCAAGCGAACACCACCCACTAGACCCATCTTAATAACTAGGGCACCCAATTCGAGGAAACGACACCGACCCGAGGAAACGATCCTCTATTTAAAAGATTGTACTGATCGAGACTCGACAACTAATAGAACTCACATGTACCTCACCCAAGTGAATCGATCTAATCACTTACAAGCAAGAACACACAACTACCAGCCACGAAGGCACCCGGACGAAGAAGAATGGACCACGCCAGTCGAACGCTATAGGTCCAGCACCAAGCCGCACTACCGACCATTGAGAATGCACTAATTCAAACCGTGATGTGAAGTGTTACCCATTACGGAACTCTGCCTCACAAAATATAGGAAGCAAACAACCCTATGAGAAAAAGACCACACATACAAAGAATCGGGTTCGAGAAAAAATTGGGCGCCAGGGAACTCTCCGCCGGAGATCAGTTGAACCTCCACCGGAATCACCGGACCGACATCGACACCCTACCGGGTACCGCTAGAGACTAGTTCGAGTAGATCACGTCGAACAGTCTTCGACGGGTCTTTGGGGCGCCAGTAAACTGGAAATTACGGGAGCTCTGCGTGGAGGGAAATTACTCCGTTAGGGAACTAACAGTCGGAGTAGGATGAGTCCACCGTCTGGGATTATACGAGTAGATTGTGATAAGGTTGGTAGCTGTATGACTCACGGAAACATGAGCTAAATAACTCAGAAAATCAGCAGCTAAACGGCTCACTAAGACAAGAACTAAATTGCGACGTAATAGATGGAGACGAAAAGCAAGAGAAGAGTTGAGAACTAAACGACTCAAAGGTCAAGCCATTTCATGGATCAAGTGAGGCTCCGAGATAGATGTGGAAATCACACGGGCAAAAGAAAGTGGTGCGAAGAAAGCGCGAAACCAACCCCCACGAAATAATACCTTTGTGTAGTTTCGTGGGGAAGAAAGCGAAAAAATAGTAAGGAATATTTTTAGTGGTTAGACTCGAAAGTGATTTGTGAGTCCGCTACATACCAGGCTTTTGAAACCGTTTTAAATCTTACTATAAGAAAACACCCACCCGGTGGCTTGGTGGTCCAAGACTACCCACCAAACCGCTCGTATACTGTGGATGAATCAAATTTTGGTTTTTTACCTATTGTTGTTACCTCGCCTATCCAGTTAATAGCTACTGTCTTTTCATTTGCATACTCGGCCATGTGATAAAATTGGTCGCTGGGTTTGGCGATAGAGCATATATCGCTTGTCGTCGCATGTTAAAGCTCCTCGTGACTCTCAGTCAGGTCCTGCTATCGTAGCAGCATCCATTTATCACATAGTGACGTACTACAGCCGATTCGGTCATCGGGAACAGACCAAAGCAGATTGTACATAGGTCCCTCATATGGCACTTCCTGCCATTTGTCTAATCCTAATACAACCCAGCGCATCAATCGAGGGAGTGGAGCCGAAAGGATTAAATCAAATTGAATTTGAAACCTGCAGTTACAAATCTACCCACCGCCAGCTAGAAGAGCAGTTTTCAGAGCCAGTATTCTTTGGGCTGGGACAGTTTGATCGCCTGTCACAGAACTGGTCTTGCTAGGGAACTTTGCTCCTGCTGCTTGTAGAGCTGCGCCAACAGCCTAGCCGTGCCAAGTTGATTCAGAATCTGCTCCAGTTAAAGATGCATACTGGCTTCCACGTGACTGCAAATAAACGTCGCCTGCAAACACTGAATACACTTTTTGACCAGCAAGAAAATATAGCAATCGCCTTGGGAGAATGTTATCGCAACAAATTTAACTAATTTGAACCGGTATTTCAGGCGCTTTTTCAACTAATTCTTGTATTCGAATCACGAACACCACCACGACGCGTTTGATTCGTTCACGCTCATAGACTTTTCTACGGCTCATGTACGTACACGCCACATGACACAAATACTACATTACAAGCTGGTGGAAAATAATAAAGAAAGACGGCAAAAGTAAATGGGTTTGTTTTCAACCAGGAAACATCATTAGTGGTCGTGAGACCGGTCGCAAAGAACTCAATTCATAAAAACTCAAATTTGAGTTGCCAGCCACCCAATTTCGTTAAAAGTGCACGTAGTCAAAATTGAGTTTTTCTCTTTTACTCAGTTTTGAGTTTGGGATAAAAATGTCAAAGTTGAGTACATTTTACTCAAAAGGCAAAAACGAAAAATAATCATTCCGCATTTTAATAAAACTACAAATATATTCATTGTTATTTCAAATGTCATTTACCTGATCCTCCAGGCCGTTGTCCATGCGTTTACGATGACAGGAAATGCAATCCGGGGGTCTTTCTCTACATCTACTTCATTCCGATCGGCATCTTGAAGAAATTGCAGAAACTGTAAAAACACAACTGGAAGTTAGATTTGGAAATAAGAGAATTCAATGAAACCTACCTTCTAGTTTTATGAACGATCAGCTCTTGTTTAAGTTTAAGTCGACGTCTGACTCTGCACTTTTTTGAGAACAAATAGATTTTTCACTCAGAACTTTGAAAATTTAATTATTACTCAAGAGATGAGTTAGTTCTACTCAAATTAAAACTCATTTTTTGACATATTGCTATGACTTTTGAAATTGAGTGCTCCGAACTCAAATTTTGAGTAGTTCTGAATGAGCGTGTTGACAAAAATTAACTTGACGTTTCTCCGGGCAGTGATTCCAGTTACTCGATTTTTTCGTCAAACATGCGGTTGGCGGTTCGCGATCAAACCCAGTAAACAAAAATGCGGCTGGGCGTTAAACTATAGTTACTATATTCATAGTTAGGTGGAGACACTGAGCGGAGCCAATTGAACATGTCAAATGCAAGTATCTCTCAGTGTTTCAGAAACATATTGTTTATGTTCGTTTAGCTATGCTCAATAACACAAGGAAAGAGTAAAATAATTATCACCATAATCATAATACCTTTTCCATATACATCCAATGAGAACATATTATGTGACGTCATGCTCGATTGGCTCCGGCATTTTACATGTTTAACCCGCCCAGCCGCCTTTTTGTTTACTGGGTTTGATTGCGAACCGCATGTTTAACGAAAAAATCGAGGAACTAGAATCACTGCCCGGAGAAACGTCAAGTTAATTTTTGTCAATGATCCAAACAGAGATGCCATATTTTGAAGACATTTGAAATGTTGTGAAGACGTGTTTTTCATTTTGAAGACAAATTAATTAATATGTCCAATTGATTTCTGGCAGAATTCTGGCTCAAAATCAATAACCGATTCAGAATCCGGGCCGTCCCTCTAAGAACGGTTGGTTTCAAAATCGTCCAATGAAGGACGTTCGTTGGACCAATTTGGACAGCGTCCAAATAACCGTTCAACGAACGTCCATTGTTGGACCTGTGTTGAACGATTTTGAAACAATTTTTTGGACGTCTCAGTGGGGTTGAAGACAAATGAAGACATTTTTTTAAAAAATGAGAAAGCATTTGAAAAAGATACCTGGTATCCCTGGAACCAAACGCGTCGTGGTGGTGTTCGTGATTCGAATACAAGAGTTAGATAAAAACG
The DNA here is from genome assembly GCF_030247195.1 of Topomyia yanbarensis. Classification (NCBI taxonomy): domain Eukaryota; kingdom Metazoa; phylum Arthropoda; class Insecta; order Diptera; family Culicidae; genus Topomyia; species Topomyia yanbarensis. The sequence goes on along the minus strand of NC_080671.1, from coordinate 215,531,051 downwards.
CCAGTGGTAGACTGTGGTTGTCAAACCACATATATTTTGCGCGTACTCAACATCTCGCTTCGGTCCAGCACTTTGGACTCCGTTTTTTGGTTACTTCACCCCAAAAAGAGAATATAGGGTAAGCGGTTTCGCATGTATCTTGTACTGGTCGTTGACATATTTATAAAAGGTAGAATTCTCGACAAACATTACGGCCTAAAAGCCAACTGTCAAAATCCACTTTGAATGGAAATTCCAGAAACACCGTTACAAGTCGAACACAGTTCACAACAGTTTATGAAAGAGAAAACTTTTCTCTTTCGTTTACTACCAACATCTGTGATTGGCGTGTAACGGTTTGTCCGGAATTTCCATTCAAAGTGGATTGCGACAGTTGGCTTTTAGGCCGTAATCATATGTTTGTCGAGAATTTATTGTCGTTTAACCGTGATAATCAGGTCCGGTCCAGCTAATGTTGGGTACGAAATACTTGCTAGACAGCGTCCCTTTGGGAAAAGCACTTGAAATACCGGTTCAAAATAGTTAAATTTGTTGCGATAACATTCTCCCAAGGCGATTGCTATATATCCTTTCTGGTCAAAAAGTGTATTCAGTGTTTGCATGCGACGTTTATTTGCAGTCACGTGAAAGTCAGTATGCATCTTTAACTGGAGCAGATTCTGAATCAACTTGGCACGGCTAGGCTGTTGGCGCAGCTCTACAAGCAGCAGCAGCAAGTTCCCTAGTGTAGAATCTTACCTTCGGTATCGCTATAAATCACTCCAAACAATACTTCAGACTCCGATACACTTTTATTTCCGAACCGATCGCTTACAGCTTATAACACCAACTGCCTAGTTAATTCTCCTTTCGTTTCTTTTCCCAAATCCTCCAAGTACACTCTAATCTCAAACTACATATTCTTTACTCTACATCCCTTTCCTACTCTACATCCCTCTCCTACGCTACATCCCTCTCCTACTCTACATCCCTCTCCTACTCACCTAGAAAAAAAAATCAATCAGAAATGTTTATTAACTGTATGTATCGTTTGGGTGGTTTCGTTTTTCTCAGAGGACGCTTTGCATTCGATTTATTTCGATCACTATGCGCTTCTTTAAGGGTCTTCGGCTTCCTTGCTTTCGGGGATCCAGGTGGTGCATCCGGTACTTGATCGGCTGATGTTAGCAAAGAAGGTGATCCTGGAGCTAGTTCTGAAGAAAGTGGTGGAGGCGGAGAAAAAGATGGCTCGGACCATTTTCTAAGATGAGTAACAGAGCGACGCAACGTCACCCCATCATCTCCTTCGACTACAGTATCATTTCCTGACTTGCGAATCACAACAAACTTCTGTAATCTGAACGTAGGTTCAAGCTTTCCGCACTTGAAGTTTTTGACCATCACTGTATCACCTACCTTTATCGAAGATTTCTTAGCATGCCGGCGCTGATCGGCGTATATTTTACCTTTAATCTTCTTTATGGCGTCATTGTCGCGCACACTCTCATCGCGGTTCCAAGATGGATCGGTTCGCAAGGACGGTAACAGATCTTTTACCGGTCGCCCGGTTAGAAGTTCCATCGGCGCCTTCTCGGTCACCGAATGTGGAGTCGTATTATAGGTGTACACATGCTCCTTCACTGCTTTCCGCCAGTCCAAATTTGTCGCTTTAGCAATACGAAGAGCTCGAAGTATGCCTTGATTTGTCCTCTCAACTAGGCCATTCATCTGCGGCCAATACGGTATTGTGCGAATGAGTTTGATGTTTTTGTGTGAGCAATAATCCGCAAATTCTTCACTCGAAAATGGTGGGCCATTGTCACTGCGTATAGTTTCCGGGTAGGTGTGGTCCATAAATATTGCTTCCAACGCTTCAATGGTTTTGCTGGCCGTGGTACTCTTCATTTCAACAACTTGCAGAAACCTGCTATAATAATCAACGACCACCAAAAATGTAGCACATTCCTTCGCTGCAAAAAAGTCAATAGCGATCTGTTGCCAAGCACGATCTGGCATTTCTTTCCTGAACATCGGTTCAGGTGGCATTTGGCTTCGGACAGCTGCGCACCCTGCACATTCCTGAATTTTATCGACCACCTCGCGATCCATGCAAGGCCACCATACCTTCTCCCGCAAATTTCTACGCATAGTTACTATTCCTGGATGGCCTCGATGAGCGATATCCAGAGCCCTAGGGCGAAGCTTTGTCGGGAGCACGATTCTCTCATCCCGAACGACTATTCCGTTGGAAATCCCTAGCTCCTTAGAAAATGCTTGGTAACGAAACAGGTTTGGAGGCCAATTTCCAGTTTCAAGCGCCAACTTGACTCCGATCAATGCCTCGTCCAGGATAGTTTCGGTTTGAATTTCCTCGAGAGTTATTGCCATGAGTCCATCGCTGATAGCAAACAAATAATGGTCAGCATTATCATCAAATGGTACATCCGTTTGAGGACACAGTCGTGACAAAAAATCTGAAATATTTGTCTGCCCGGGAATATGTTTTATCTGAAAATCAAAGGGTTGTAGTCGAAGAGCCCAACCTTCTGCTCTAGAAAGCGCTCTTCTACCATCCTGGTGTTTGTTTCCGTATATAAACTCGAGCGTTTTACGGTCGGTGAATATAGTAAAATGCAGACCGTATAAGTATAAGTAAAATTTCTCAACAGCCCACACAACTGCTAGTGCCTCCCGTTGCGTTTGTGGATAAACACTTTCGGCTGTATTTAAACCCTTTGACGCAAAGCTGATTATCCTCGGAATACTCTTATGTCGCTGTACAAGCACGGCTCCGAGGCCGACGGACGACGCGTCGATGTAAAGCTCTGTGGCGTCTGCCGGATCGAAGTAACCCAATTTACGCACATTATTTGTTAACTCATATCGCAGATCGTCGAATGCCTTGATTTGCTCTTCACCAAAAATCGAAACATCGCCTCGCACTAACTGACGCAAAGGCTCAGTTCTAGTCGATAGATGGAGGATGAAATGACCCACGAAGTTCACAAGACCTAGGAAACTTCTTACTTCCTCCTTGGTTTCCGGTTTTCGAAAGTTTCTGATAGCTTCAATTTTATCTTCAGTCGGACCTATCCCCGCTGCGCTCACCTTAAAACCAAGAATTTCAAGCTCATTCACGCCTAGCATACATTTATCGTTGTTTAGTTTCGCGTTATTATCCTTGAGGACCGTCAGGACTTGCCGCAGTCTTTCATCGTGCTCCTGCTTATTTCGGCCAAACACGACAATGTCGTCAATATAAATGATTACACCTTCAATGCCTGCGAACATCTGCGTCATGATTCGCTGAAATATTTCAGGAGCACAATTTATACCGAACATCAGCCTTTTGAATCGCATCAAACCTCGATCAGTCATAAAAGTGGTAATGTTACGTGAATCCGGATGCAACTCCACGTGATGGTATGCTGACGTTATATCGAGTTTTGAAAAATACGTAGCACCGCGCAGCTTATTCAAAAAGGTCTCAATTATCGGTAACGGAAAGTGTTCTCGTTGAATTGCTTTGTTGGGATGTCTCATATTGATACAGAGTCGAATATCACCCTTATCCTTGGGTACAACCACCATAGGGGAGATCCACTCCGCTGGACCATCCACTGGCTCAATCACATCCGTACGCATCATTTCGAGAATTTTCGCATCGACTCTTTCTTTCAATGCCTCTGGTACCTTTAGATAGGCAAGCTTTCGAGGGATAACAGACTTGTCAACTGATAATTTTACCTGTATATTAGGGAACTTTGGGAAAGGTTCAAATAAGGTACTGATGTTGTTCACATCAAGACCAATTTTAAGTATTTTTAGGTACTCGGCGGTGGTTTTGCTTAGCAGTGATTTGTTGGCCCCTTCTATTACAAAAAACTCAGCATAACAACGTGGCTTGGAGTCGTTAACTGAAATCCATGCTTCGAACATCGCTCGCACTCGCAATGGTTGTTGACTCGCATACGCTGTAAATGTTCGGTCACATTGGAATTTCTTTTTGTACAACTTTACATTGTTTACAAGAAGTTTGTCCCAGACTTCCTCTGTGACAGTGTTGATAGCTGCGCCTGAGTCCACTAGAAACATCACCGGAAAATCGTCAATCAAACACGAAACTGTTCCGTTTTCACGCCTCTTAGTTGTAACCAGCGTTTCAACCTACGACAAAAGAAGTGGCTATGGGCTATGGGGTAACCATATGATCAAGATCAATAAAATACACAAAATAGGTCTGATTTATTCATGGAAACCATTCAAACGATTTTATGCGACGTTATTTATAACAAGCTTCCTTCGAATTCGGCTCCATATCCGTTTGCAATGACATTTCTTCCTTCCATTCTTCGTCCTGGCGAACAGCATTCATCTCACCACTTGGACGGTTTCGTTTGTAACGAGTATCACCTCCGCGAACCTTGCTTATATTCCTGCATTTCCTCGCATAGTGTCCAAGAATGCCACATCCGTTGCACCGTGCGCTGCGTGCGTAGCAATTTTGTGAGTCTGCCTTGTGGCGAAATGACCCACACCGATTGCACTCTGGCTGGTTTCGCTCACCCGCACTACGACGGTTACCGATATCCATCTTTGATCCGTATTTGCAATGATTTACATCGTTGTATCTCGGCCGCTTACTCCAATTCTGATTTACTGATGCTACAGACGTTCCTGACAGCTCATCTGAAAACGACCTTGTTTTTCCTTTTTGCTTGATAAGGATTTCGCGGTTGATAGCGTAAGTGATTAACTCGTCGAGATCCATGACATCCTCAAGTCCTTTATCTCGAACTCTTTCATCCCGAGCGCCCATAGTGACCTGCTGCATTATCTCTTTTTCTTCGCGATCGAAAAAATCGCATCTAGCTGCCTGTCCTCGTAGCCTTAGAAGGAATTGATTAAACGTTTCATCCGCTGTCTGTTTCATAGATCGAAATACTTCCAGTTCGATCCGTTCGTTTCGTTTGCCAATAAAAAACTTGTTAAGTCTTTTTATTGCGTTATCGTACTCAGGGATTTCAATGGGCATCAATGGCACTTTTACAGGTTCGGGATAACACTCATCCGATGACGGCCTAAGGTTATAAAATATACGTTGCAGGCCTCGGCCACCACATGCTAGCAGCAGTACTAACTTTTCATGTTGAAACTCGACATTACGAAGTTCCAATGTCAATTCAAAGGCTCTGTGCCATTCCTCCCACTCACGTCTCAAATCTTACGTGTCGACCGCATCGTTAAAAGGATCCAACGGAAATTGTTTGCCTTCGAATGCCATCTGTAAAAATAGATCACAAAAATATTCGAATGTATTTTTCTTGCATAACACTATTTCACTTGTTTTTTTTTGCATTCTTTTCAATCCACTTCAATTCCACCAAACCAACGTAAAAATAATGTTTCAAAAGTTACATTACGTACATTCCACTAAGACCTCCGTTCGCGTATATATTGCAACGAGAAAAAGAAAACTGTTCTGAAAAATCATCCGATTTGTGTTACGATTAACCCTTTGTACCTATATGTTATGATCTGCAAACGAATGTCAACTTTCGATTTTTTTTACACTGGGAGAAAACGATTTTGCTAGTTCAAATGGTTAACTATTATTCAAATCGCCCATACCACTAGCGATAATTAAATCAAAACAGGTGCCCAATTATCATTTTTGTTATAGAGCTAATAATTATCAATGATAATATAGTTTTATTAAACTGAATTTTAATAAACTTGGTGATATAATATTTCGTTAGAGTATGCATATAGCATTTTTACTTTTAGACACTTTTTTCTAGTGTGCAATCTTAGACGTGTAGTGCTTTTCCCCCACACATCATTCTACTAAATTTAGCAGTGACAGACCCGCAATTGTATTTGGGTGAAGCGCATCGGTGCTAAACCGGACTCGCTCTTTTCCAATCGGTTTGAGTAGTATTGGTGCGCTTCGGTATAGAACCGGACTCGCTCTTTCCCAATCTATTTGAGTCGTATTGATGCGCTTCGGTATGGAACCGGACTCGCTCTATTCTAGTCATGGTATTTGGTTGGTGCGCTTCGGTATGGAACCGGACTCGCTCTTTTCCAATCGGTTTCAGAAGTATTGGTGCGCTTCGGTTTGGAACCGGACTCGCTCTATTCCAGTCATGGTATTTGGTTGGTGCGCTTCGGTATGGAACCGGACTCGCTCTTTTCCAATCGGTTTTAGTAGTATTGATGCGCTTCGGTATGGAACCGGACTCGCTCTATTCTAGTCATGGTATTTGTTTTGAGTTAGCGTTGGTACGATGCCGTACATAATCAAAACGATTTTCCAAATCCGACGCCATGATGTCGTTCGACGACAACGACCCTTGGATAAAAACGGATATAAAGGGAGCCCCTCACACTACATCATTTCAAATATTTGCTGGGGAAAACACCAGCACCACAAAGGAAAGGGAACATCGAGCAAAATCACACGAGCTATCTTTTCCACCCATGGCACGCACAAAGCGAAAGAAAATAAACAGCTAACAACAAAAATGCAATCTGAGAATCTCTATGATAATTCTACCGACAGTGCGCCAATATGTAGAATCTTACCTTCGGTATCGCTATAAATCACTCCAAACAATACTTCAGACTCCGATACACTTTTATTTCCGAACCGATCGCTTACAGCTTTTAACACCAACTGCCTAGTTAATTCTCCTTTCGTTTCTTTTCCCAAATCCTCCAAGTACACTCTAATCTCAAACTACATATTCTTTACTCTACATCCCTTTCCTACTCTACATCCCTCTCCTACTCTACACCTAGCAAGACCAGTTCTGTGACATAGATACTGCTACGATAGCAGGACCTGACTGAGAGTCGCGAGGAGCTTTAACATGCGACGACAAGCGATATATGCTCTATCGCCAAACCCAGCGACCAATTTTATTACATGGCCGATAATGCAAATGAAAAGACCGAGGACAGTAGCTATTAACTGGATAGGCGAGGTAACAACAATAGGTAAAAAAACCAAAATTTGATTCATCCGCAGTATATGAGCGGTTTGGTGTGTAGTCTTGGACCACCAAGCCACTGGGTGTGTGTTTTCTTATAGTAAGATTTAAAAAGACAAAAGCTTGGTATGTAGCGGACTCACAAATCACTTTCGAGTCTAACCACTAAAACATTCCTTACTATTTTTTCGCTTTCTTCCCCACGAAGCTACATCAAGGTATTATTTCGTGGGGGTTGGGTTCGTGCTTTCTTCGCACCACTTTCTTTTGCCCGTGTGATTTCCACATCTATCTCGGAGCCTCACTTGATCCATGAAATGGCTTGACCTTTGAGTCGTTTGGTTCTCGACTCTTCTCTTGCTTTTCGTCTCCATCTATTACATCGCAATTTAGTTCTTGTCTTAGTAAGCCGTTTAGCTGCTGATTTTCTGAGTTATTTAGCTCATGTTTCCGTAAGTCTCTGACGGTGGACTAATCCTACTCCGACTTTTAGTTCCCTAACGGAGTAATTTCTCTCCACGCAGAGCTCCCGTAGTTTCCAGTTTACTGGCGCCCCAACGACCCGTCGATGACTGTTCGACGTGATCTACTCGAACTAGTCTCTAGCGGTATACCCGAGCAAAGTCCAACATCGTAATTAGAGCAAATATACAACATATTTTGATATCAAGCATCAAATTGAAATCTTATTTTATACCAGTTTAAACTTTTTCAGATATGACATCATATTTTGATCTTATTTTGATGTGCTTACATTTTTAGAAAAAAATATTTGTTTCTATTTCTTTGACAAACATCAAATTGATTACTTATTTTGTTATCAAAGAAATATTTCACCATCTCAATTAGTTTTCAATTTTCTTTTACTGATAGCATAAATAGTTTTCTGTTTGATGTCATAGTGCAATTTTTCTGCTTTCGATTTTGATCTTTTAACCGTTAAAACGACCAAAATAATATCAATCTGAGCAATCATTTCCTACTACATCACAACATCAAGTTTAGTTCTCAATTTGATATCAGACTCTGCTCGGGTATCTAGCCTACCCTTTACTATTATTTTAGTGCTCTTTTCCGAACATTTTATTGTTCAGTTTTGCATGATCTATGGATCAATTCGCCCTTTTGTATGGATCATTTATACTGTTTTAGGGATTTTCAGTTTTGTTTTATGGAACATGGGCAATTTTTTTATGGATCATCTTACAGTTATTTATGGATTGTTTTAATTATTTTATAAAAAACATATTTTCCCCTTCCGAATGTTTCACTTGACATGAATAGCAGACCCTACACGAGCAGAAATATTGGCAATAAACCAAATATTGATCAATATATTTATGGTGTGAGGGGATGTTGAAAATATTGATGCCATATAATTTAAATGGGGTTGATATATTGAAGTAGTCGGCCAATATTTGTATTGACAATATTCTTGTCTCGTGTAGGGTCCGCTAATGACATGACATTAATTAACAGCTATTTTATTTTTAACAATTTTTATAGTTACAAAAACGAATGAAGATGGTTGTTTTCCTACGTGCTGGATTCTGACAGTCAATATTTTCAGCTCAGAAAAAATACTGCTGTATTTAAGAACTATGCAATTAAAAGCATCATTCTAACTTCTAATTTTGACAACATACGTAGTTAAAAATGCAAATAGCAGTTTTAGTTTTTCTTTTGCTGTATTGTGTCTAAGATTTCATTTATCTAAACAGCTTTGCTGAAATCAAAAAAATCTTTTAAAAAAATCTGTGCTGAATTTTAACTAAATTGTTAGTTATTTTTAAGACTTTTTTTTTAAATCAACTAATCTAAAAACAGTAATTGGAATTAGCAGCAGAGCTAATTTTTGGCTTTCCGTGCATTAGAAATACCGAATTAACTTATTTTAACCAAACCTGGCAGAAATTAGTAAAAATTGCAGCATTCTTATTAACAACTTAAAATGTATGTTACTTCATTTCGGTAATGTCGTTGACATTACCTACCCATCTTTCTAATCTAAAACAGAACAATTGTTTTGAAAACCTAATAATTGCATAACCTAAGACGATTTAAAGCTACACTTTTGTGAAATCTCAACAGAAAACAAAATTACGTGTTAGTCCAACGAGCTTTCTGTCCCGTTGTTGTTGTGAATCATTAAAATTTTGAACATTTTTCAAAGCGTTATGATTGCGATTACAGGGGGAAATGTTGGTTGAATGATATTTATTAAATTCTCCCAATTAATGTTCTATAGCTAAACTATGATCATATTTCCTTAGGAGGCGCGTTTTACCTCATGTTTTCATAAATAATAATATGCTTGAACCTTAACCAAGCAGGTATCTTAGAGTGGAGTTTTCGCAATAATGGAGCTTTTCATTTGTGTAGCCGAGATATTCGCAAAACAAAATAAGTAAAAAGCACATTGCGTCATTTAGCCGCACACAAAATAAGCCGGGCTTAATGTGGATACAATTAATTTGTTTTATGGACCGTTATTTAACTGAGTTTATAACATGATGATACGTAAAACTTTTTCTCACTTTGCTCCGAGGACCAAGAATTTTAAATTTCCTCTGGTAGTGCAAAAATGCTCTATAAACTCGTAAATAAACTCGTATCAAATCATGAACAGAAAATCATATTATCAGTATCCAATAAGCCAACACCATCTCCTTTACACAACGAAACAACCAGTACGCATTATGGCTTGCCGGAGGAAACAAACACACAGATAAATTCACCACGGTGCACACTGGAACGCGCGCCGTGTTGAATTTATCTGTACAAGCACCTGACGCCACATATAATTTAAAGAACAAGAGAGCGCGGTTCTCGCACCAAACGACCCCATCGCCAATCCATTTATTTAACACTGAAAAAAAGTGTTGTACACAAGACACAACCACGATGACATTAAAATGCAGCCAGTTTTATGAGCAAGCAATATTATCCGTGGCCAAATTAAAACCCGGTAATGCCATCGACTGTTTCAGAACTACACACAGGCATGCTATTCTTCACTAGAGATAATTGTTGAATTTTATAAATTAAAATCGATAACCTATAGTGTGATAAATTCAAGTTTTAAAAAAGTTTTATTCAAATCCATGAAATGGGAATATAAATTAATGATGCTCACAAATAAAACCTTACATCTATCTTTAAATACCTGCTATCAAATCAAATGTTTGCAAGCACGATAGAAAAATAACTGGTCATAAATCAAATTATTCGTAAACGAAGAAAGTTTAATATATGTATCTTTATATATTCGGTTGTTTAATTAACAACATTAACTCTGAAATGTTGTAAATTTTAAGGGAATTATTCAAATTAACTGTTTTGTATGTGGGGTCCTGAAAAGGACCATTGGTGGAATCCTGAAAAGGACTATTTGTGGGATACACAAACACGCGTGCTATGGAATGAAAAATACTAAACTAAGGGCTTTAGGTTTAACAAAAATAACATGCAGAATGGAACAATTAGCTGCAAAAAAGGTTTGCCGTCTCTTCCAGCCGCACGTTACTTACATCAGATAAATATTTCGAAATGAAATGAAACAACCTTTCTCTTCAGCATCTAATATGAAACACTGATAGCTTGAAACGTGACATAGGCTTTTATCACTTTCGCACTGATGAGGAAAGGAGTGCCTTCATGCAGAATAACGAAAAAATATTGGAAAATAACGCAATTGGATTATCGCTGTCAATGATTGGAATTATTCCAATTCGTTCTTTATTGTTATTGTTATTGTTATAGCCCGTACAAGGGCTTTTAATTTAACAATAATAACATGCAGAATGGAACAATTAGCCAGCTTCAACTGAGGTTTGCCAACTCTTCCAGCCGCGCGCTATTTACATCGGATCACCCCAGCGGTAGCAGTGATCAAATGCAGCACTCATCGCAGCGCATTGTCAACATGCATGACTGCTACTGCTGTTCTTTACGGCCCGACGTTTGACGGAAGAATGAAGTCGCTCGAGGAATGATATTCTTTAAATAGTCGATGATGACGTCATTCATAGAAGCGTAGTGTGCTGGGTGCTCAAATCTGTCGTACGAGACGCTATAGGCACGATGTTACTTGCCTGGCAAAAGAGCAACAACTGATTCAAACAGGCACGCGGGCACATTTATTTATAACTTTTCGTATTCGTTTGAATCACTAACCTGCTCCCTATGGACGGCTCTGCCGATAGATTGATTGATGTATGGGAGTTTTCACGTTTTCGAGATCTGTTCATTTTTGCTTGTTTTTCAATAGTGTGATATTGAAATACAAAAATTGTCACGTCATTTCATTAGAATCATCAGCGCCTGGCAGCAGTCATGGTATCTATTACCTACCATCGAAAAGTGTGAGCTGGCATGAAACGCAGCAGCTGCTACGCTTACAACGTCAGAACACAAACTAACGAATTTTTCTCGTGTTCTCTTTTTATACGCGTCGCAGTTTCCTTCGATAAAAAAGAGGCAGTCCCAGCAACGCTTGCTTTTTGAGCGAATTGTACCAACCAATCATAGATCAGATAATTACTACTTTCATAAACTCCATTATTTCCGCTATTTTTAGTAATTGTACTTACTACCGAATTGGATACAAAATTCTTGAACATATTTCCAATCCGATAGCGTAATAATCTTATTTTTTCATTCAGTACAAAGGCAGATACACACGTTTAAAAAATCGGGTAAAATTCTGGCAGAAAATTTTGAAACGGGACCCCTATATTGAAACGTTAGAAGTATTCTACTTCAAAACAACTCAAATGCTGTTAATTGGGTCATTAAGCCATATGCTGTTTTCGATTTGTTCTGATGCATCTGACGTATGATCGAACTTTAAAAAAAATGGATTCCCTACTAAGTACTTAAGGTCACAAGTGCTCTTGTGGCCTTATGTACTCACATTAGCTTTCACTGCATTGGATTGGAATTCAAAAAAAAAGTTTACTTCTTCAGCTTAATTATCGCAAGTAATATTTTGACGACAAATTATGACAAATGGAAAAATCCACCACCCATGCGGAAGATCACGTTCCACTACTTAGAAAGGGGGCTCTGCAATCATTTGTTGCTTAGTAAAGGTTCCTTACGAGCTACTCTTCAATGTGCTAAATTAATAAAAGCATTTCCGTCGGACCAGGTAATTAGACAACATTCCGTTGAAACTGGATGATTCTCCGGACGCCCGCAAAAATAACAGATAATGTCGTTTTAGAAAATGAGCGTTCAATGATTACATACAGCAATAAGCATAATATCAATCAGAAAAGTAAAATCTATGATACGAAATGCAATAATACATGCTTTAGCAAAGCTCGACTTTACCGCCTGCAACGATTTATACGAGCCAGTCTCAAAAGTGATACTAGTTGAAACGTCATACGGGTGCACTCTCAAATCAAAGCAAGGAAAACCAGCAACAAATCTGATTCGCTTTTGTGAGTACTTTCGTGATATTTTTTTGTTCTAAGTGGTACTTCGCAGATTGCCTCAAGTGTCGAGAGCCAACAAACAGAAGCAACTCAACAAATGAAACCATTAATTCTCGAGTACTTTTTCAAATGGACGTAAGTAACATTGAGAGCCTCTCTTTGTTTACTTTCTCTTTCGTTTATTACGACGTCATTACAACACTTTGTACTAATTTTCCAGTACATATCGAAAGCCGACGGTTTTTACTACAATATTATGCAAAGAGTAGAGTAGTAAATGTTGAAATGGCCGAGTAATGAACAGAAGAGAAAGACCTCAAAGAGAATCTCTCATTGTTACTTACGTCCATTTGAAAAAGTACTCGAGAATTTGATTTTACACGTCACAACCTCGTCTCTGAAGTTGATCGGTGCTATGATGGACAGTTTGCAGATTATTAGCCGTATGTATCCCACCTGGCCAAACTGCCATTATCCCGGAATTCTTGATAGCACTGTGAACGATGCTGCTCCTTTTCTTAAACGACGCAATGACTTGCTATTAAATATCAGCAACCTCTTCGAAACTATCATTGACGACAACAACAAACGACCTCGTACCAGCAGGCCCTCTTTATCGCAGTCTGATAAGATCCCGAAAGTTGACGTTTCAGTACCCACACCACATTCGTCAAACATTACAGTTCCGCTCGTTCCGGATACGACAACATACGAAATTCCGCCCAACGTCGATCGTGTAGATATCAACGTTCAGGTAAAGGTTTCAGAGTGAAAATAAAGCACTTCTTTTGCTATTTTTTATAACTTTGCCTGAAGCAAATTTATCACAAACTTTGTACATTATAGTGTATCATTTCAATAACATTCTGTAATTTTTCTATGCAAAAATATCGACAAACGACTCGGTGGCGAAGCTTTTTGTACAACGTCCCTGGAAAGACATGCGGTGTTACCTGCCATTCAAAAACTACTTAACCGATTTCTTTCAAACCACGCATACACATTCTATGTTTAAAATACCTAACCCCTACGTTGAGTGTTGGACTATGTTTGACAATGTATCTGGATCATCGTTGTGCACAGTGGTTAAAAAAGACTGATGGGAAAATTGAACAATTCTACCCACCAGTAAGTTTATCAAAATAATATTAATTTATTTCAATTTCAACCCACTAACTTTCATGCAATTGCTTAGTAACGGCATATTTGAAGCTTATTTAAAAAAACCTCCGATCGTCGGCAAACGACGCTCAAACGAAGAACGATAACGTAGTGAGTAACAAATTGTATTTCCGTTTTTTAAATATGTTATTTGTAACCGTGAATAAATTATAGTTTCCCTTGAAAAAGGCCATAACCAGTGGCCGAAACGTCGGGCAGTATAAATCACCCGTTCTTATTAATCAGACCGCTAAAGCCGAAAATCCTATAAATCTTACTCCGGTCGTCTCCCCAAGTAAAAATTTGTAAATAACAATAAGATTCCCTCGAAGCCCCATTATCAATAATCCCTCAACCTTCCAAGCAAATACACAGATTACTTCACTGCAGGTAGCGCCCCCCACTCACCTCTTACCCACTGTTACTTTTAACGCGAACTGGTATTATTTTACCAGCTTTCTCCACAGTTAAACAGAAGACAATGATATTAGTTACATTCAATCCTGCATAAAATGCGATCGGAACTCCATTCAACGTTAATGCGTCAGAACCATGATCAACCACTTTCGTTTGTTTCTTTTGAATTAAGTGTCCCCCCTTTTGAACATTCACTTCTGCAAAATTTTGACCAATTGGTGTATGAATTTCCCCTTTTTTAGACTTCAAACCGAACAGAAGACTATTCCAACCCGATTTAGAACAACCGACATAACGCAGGTCCAGCTCGTCTCACCCCCTCGAATACTAGATATTACCAACAGCAACATTCAAGCTCAGTCTCCCCGTACGCTCTCAATCACATCACGACCGAAACGTTATCCCTCTTCCTACCTTCTAGTTCGACAACCATCAGTGGTAATATCTCAGCAGACACCACGGCAAATTCAGACAACACTTGCATAAATATTTGCTACCAGAACACTGGTGGAATGAATGGATCTGTGACCGACTATAGACTAAGTTGTTCAGACGGCGCGTTTGATCTTTCTGTGTTTTGTGAAACATGGCTGCATAGTAACACTTAATCCAAGTGAACTTTCGATCCCTCTTATACAGTACTAGCTAATACCCATCGCGCGTTGCTGCGACGTTCAACGAAATAGGAGGAAAACACAATTTGTTCAGAAGCGCCGTCTGGCGGGCAGATAATCTCCAACCAATAGATATAGACAAGATCGAAATATGGAAAATAGCAACAAAAAAGTGGAGGCGGTCTACTCCTGGCCTGCCGTTGTGATTTCAAATCGCGTCTCGTGCCCCTCCCGAATTGTGCTGGCGTTTAGCAACTATGGATAACTCTCTCTCTCTCTCGCCAAGTATACCCTTTACATTTGTGCACTTTATATTCCACCGGATCGTGTTTCTGATGTTAGTTTAATTGACCAGCATTTCAAGTCTCTCTCATTTATAATGACCAAATGACGCTGAATGATAGGATCATTGTATTGGGAGATTTCAGTCTTCCTGGTATTAAATGGACCCACTATTCCTCCCATTATCTCATCCTGATGCTACTACTGCGAAACTTATCGATGACTATAATACAGCTAATATCGTTCAATTGAATGAGAATTATAACAGCAACAATCGTCTGCTCGACCTAACTGTTGCTCCTGCTCCACTTGTTAAAATTTGTCGCCACCATCCTCCATTGCACATTACTATTTATGAATGCGAAGCCGCCGTTTTGAACCAATTGCTGAAACAACATTCTATAATTTCAAAAAAGTGAACTTTATCACCATGAATCATTTTTTTCAACCTTGGACTGGTGCTCTTTATTGTTCAATAAAGATGTCAACTAGACTACGCTGCTATGGACGCATATTGTGTCATATACTATAGACCTATTCATACCGAAGAAAACACGCAGGGAATCAATTTACCCTCCATGGTCAAGCTCCACTTTAAAACACTATAAATGTGCTAAGCGACAAGCATTATAAAAACTCAACAAGTATCCTTGTTTACACCTCTGATCGCACTACTTACACCTAAACAATCGATACAAACGATTGAATAAATCCCTTCATTCTGCCTTCCAACGTCGCATCCAGTACAAGCTCAGAACCAACCCGAAAAGTTTCTGGGACCATGTCAACGAACAGAGAAAGGAAACTGGACTTCCCACTCATATGTCGCTTGATGACATTCAAGCGTCTAACTCGTTCAACATTTGCAACCTATTTCGTAAGCACTTTAGTAGTGTTTTTTCCGATGAAATTTTAACCAGCCAGCAAATCTCTGAGGCTGCCACTAACGTTCCTCTACGCCCACCCATTGGTTGTCATCCTGTCATTACTACTACAATTATTTCAGAATGCACTAAGCTGAAGCCCTCATATAATGCTGGACCGGATGGTATCCTTTCTGTTGTTCTGGTAAACTGTGCTAATAGTTTCCTGGTTTCTTTATCAATGCTATTCAATATCTCTCTTCATTCAGGAACTTTTCCGGATTTATGGAAAAAAATCTTTTATCTTTTCAAAACTGGAGACAAAGGCGTTGTCTCGAACTATCGCGGAATAGCTTCTTTATGTGCAGTATCTAAGCGATTTGAAAAGATTGTTCTAGATTCCATCGTCCATAACTGCTCCGATTACATATCCGAGACCCAACACGGTTTCATACCTAAACGATCAACTTTTACTAACTTGACATCGTACACATTTTTAATCATCCGTTCCTTGCAAGAAAGACTAGACTAGTAGACTAGTAGACGCCATATACATCGGCTTTTCGGCAGCGTTCGACAAGATCAACCACCAGATAACTCTTTCCAAACTAGACAGGCTTGGATTCGGCGGTTCTTTTTTGAATTGGCTTCACTCCTACCTACCTGGACGTGAAATGGTTGCAAAAATTGGAGACTGCACAACTTCTCCATTTGCTGCAAGCTCTGGGCTTCCTCAGGGTAGTCATCTTGGACCTTTCATATTCTTGCTCTACCTCAATGGCTTGAACCTCTCGATAAAATGTATGAAATTATCATTTGCCGATGACTTTAAACATTCACCGATGCAACTGAAAGCGTCTAAATACTCACTCATCTCTTTCACCCGCAAACATTCCATGATCAAATTCTTCTACAATATTTCTCAGAGTGTTCTTCAACGGGAATCGTCCGTGAAGGACTTGGGAGTTCTGCTAGACTCAAAACTGAATTTTAAAGAACACATAGAATCAGAGCTGCAAATTTTCACCGTGTTGTTTTGAACTTGAAGGAAGAACAAATCTCAAATCATGCCCTACTATGTTCAATTCGCAGTTATTCGTTTACACAATTCATTCAAACAGCCGAGCTGTTCAATCATTTTTCATTCATTTTAGATTTCATTTACCTTGTGAATATATCTGTACTGGGATATTGACTAGGTTTTTCAAGCAAAACTACTCTGAACATACTTCTTGCTGTTCATGTAAGCTTGAAAACGCAAAATATGTCAACATTTAACCTAAACTGGCCTCTTCAGAGCAGATGACAACTTTGGTTGGTGAATGAAAAAGCATCAATTTGAAATGAAGACGTACGCTTCGGTTATGAAAATCCCGCCAACTTGAAAGTGAATGATTAAGGGAGGCTTTGAATTTGAATTATGGTTGGGTTTGATTGAGCTGAAAGTTGGCATTTGAAAATGAAAATTTGCACCACTGCATAGAATACACCATTTCCAAATCTTCCAAACTTTTAGGATTTATTTTTCGTGTTACAAGAGAATTCATTGATGTGCACTGCTTAAAAGCGCTATATTGTGCTTTGGTTCGTTCTACGCTTGAATATGCAGCTGTTGTTTGGGCAACTTATTACCAAAACGATATTCAATGCATCGAAGCTGTCCAACGCAAATCTGTCTGATTCGTACTTCGGCGACTTCCATGGAGAGACCCGTTAAATCTCCCGTCCTACCCAAAGCAACTTTCATCGCCGGTCTTCTTCAATCACGAATCGACTGCCCTGATTTTCTCCAGTTATTGGAATTCGACATTCGTCTTCGTAGCCTTCGATCCCATCCCTTCATTCGTTCGTCTTCCTATAGCCAGAACCAATTATGGGCATAATGAGCCATTCGCCAGTATGTGTCATTTATTCAACCGATGTTCCCCGTCTTTGATTTCTTTTTTCCCGTACCATCACTAAGCGATTGTTTGTTAATTCCTTGTCAAGCTAGCTTTTGTCCCTATTTTAGTTATTCAGTAGCAAAATTATTGTGTTAGTGTTAATTGTAGAAATAAGCTGTGTAATGTATCATTTGGATGTTTGTAATCTGTTGATACAAAAGATGAGGAGGTTTTATGCCTGCTGGAGAAAGGGTTCGAATAAAACCTAGCTCCAGGGGGGGTTTTCCCTGCTCCAAATAAAAACAATTAAAAAAAACAATAAAACAGCTCACGGGCAGTCAATAGTAGTTATTGTTGCATTCAGTTCAGTGTAATATGTGACGATTCACTTTGTCCAACTATCAATTACACGTGTTTTTATGGATCAACTTAACCACATCGATGCATTGTTTATTTTACATTTTACAGAGCGCTAGTACACTTTACTTGGAATCTACGCAAATTTTACAAAGCTTTCAACAAGCAAAAGGAGTATTAGGAGGTGCTATTCTCTATCATAATAAGTAAGTAAAATTCACTTATATTGATTTGTTTTGATAGTCTTTTGTTTTCACTAGCAGGGGTTGTTTTGCCTAAAACATTGACAAAAGTCTAATTATTGGAAATTGAATGTATGGAAACGTACGCTAATAGTAAAGCATACGTAGCAGAGAAAGCATACGAAGTCCGAATTCGGAATAGCTGCAGTTATAGATGGATAGAATTATTCAACCCCATAAACTTGCAAAGTATTGAATTGGCGATCCTTTTGTGTGGCTCCCATTTTGTTGAGCTTACATGCTTTGCGTTTTTGCCTTTCTCCTGTAGAAAGGTTATGCAATCACTCTGAACATTGTCAACTTAATCCCGGCCGTCTGTCATATACCATTCGACTCAGTTCGTTGAATTCGGCAAATGTATGTGTGTGCGTATGTATGTATGTGTGTATGTATGTATGTATGTATGTATGTATGTATGTGACCAAAAATATGCACATCGGTTACTCGGAGATGGCTGAACCGATTTCATGAAACTTAGTCTCAAATGAAAGATACAACGTTCCCATTGGGTGCTATTGAATTTCAATTCCGAGTTCCGGTTCCGGAGTTACGGGTTTAAGAGTATGGAAGCACAACAAATTCACATTTTTGCCTTTCTCCTATAGAAAGGTTATGCAATCACCCTGAATATCGTCAACCTAATCCCGGCCCGGAGGGTCGTCTGTCATATACCATTCGACTCAGTTCGTCGAATTCGGCAAATGTCTGTGTGTGCGTATGTATGTGTGTATGTATGTATGTATGTGACCAAAAATATGCACATCGGTTACTTGGAGATGGCTGAACCGATTTCATCAAACTTAGTCTTAAATGAAAGGTACAACGTTCCCATAGGCTGCTATTGAATTTCATTAAATTCCGAGTATATATATTGTTTTAGGCCAGATCAAATGTCAAATGTATGCACACCCTGTTAGATACCATTTTCCATCGTTCCACTTGTCATCGCTTCGTGTATGCGAATCATCTTCGCTATTCTCATTATATCTCGCGCCAATAAGAAAATCAGGTCAGGGTAGATAGAATAAAACCGCCAGTCGAATAGGACCGAAATAAAGTTTGGAGTTTCAGTTAAAGAGTTTCCAAGTGTTGAGTTAATATAGAGGAAAAAGGTGAATTCGTGTCCTGAAATTAATTGATGACTCCCAAGTGCTTGTGGCGACAATTGTTAGAGTGCGATTGCTTTCATTGGCCTGTTGGCGCTATTGTTGATTTTGGCTTGCGTTTTCATGCGTAGAACGTTACGCATTTTAAATCCGGTCACAACATAGTTTTTGGTGCCGTGACCAGGATACTACGTCCTGTAAGCGACGGTTTTTCCGCCATTACTATTCGTTTGGCATTGTACGTAGCCAAAGAGTATCCGCCATCAAAGGACGCCGTTCTGAGGACAAAGGGTCCAGAGAAGAAAGCACCGCCATCACGCTACTTCATTAAGGAACACCATTACTACTGCAGCTGATCATTACTATTACAAGGTGTTCAAACTCTTTGATAGCTGCACGCGCGAGTACGGACCATCAGTGGCCACGGGAAACGTAGTCGGATTTCGGAATGTGACAATCTTTAAACACGCGGTGCTATACGGCAGAAAAATATACGACCTGATCGTGTGGTGGTCTGGAGCCAAGAGACCGTTTATTTTAATCTTCCTTCTACCTAAGCCTATGAGAGTTGAGATAAATCATATTTCTCTCTTGATCGACACAATGATAAGCACAGACAATATACATCGATAAATTTTAATTGAACTATACACACGATGAACAGAAAGTCTAAGCCTAGGTTTATATTAGGATGTCTCAATTCCCAACATGCTGCCCCCATTGAAATCAATAGATTTCAATTGCTACTCTCTTCGTTATCTACTGGGACCTGAGCAAGGTCGTTATCCTCAATTGGAAGCAGGCACAATTCAGCGATAAGTCTGATCATTTTTCCACCCACACGAACATCGGCCACTCGCACCAAGCCGTCTGGGCCCGGAATGACGTTGTTGATTCTCCCTAGTCTCCATTGCATTGTCGATATCGGTCAACGGGCGACCGACCAAGAAATGTCCTGGGGTAAGAGGTTGTGTGTCGGTTGGATCCACTGACATCGGCGTGATTGGTGTCGAGTTAAGCACAGCTTCAATTCGAGTAAGTACTGTACTATATTCCTCGAAGTTTATGTTGGCAGTGCCAGTAATTCGCTTGAGGTGATATTTGGCGGATCGAACCCCGGCCTCCCAGAGGCCGCCAAAATGTGGAGCACTGGGCGGGATCAGATGCCATTCGATGGCCGTTTTTGAACAAAAATCGTCCAGCTTGTGCTTAAAGAGCTGGGACTGGAACATGTCGTACATCTCCCTCAACTTGTTTTTGCTACCAACAAAATAAGGGGCATTATCGGAAAATAATTTCGCACATTTACCTCTGCGTGAGATGAATCGTTGCAAGGCCGCGATGAACGCATCTGCCGTCATATCCCCGACCAGCTCCAGGTGGATCACTCTGGTTGCGAAACATAGAAACACCGCCACATACACCTTGTACGTGATCGTTGATCGCTTATTATGCTGACGAATGTAGATCGGCCCGCAGAAGTCTACCCCAGTATTCAGGAATGCAAAGCCGCCTTCCAAACGGGACTTTGGCAAATCACCCATCATTTGCTGCATTATCACCGGCTTCGCCTTGAAGCAAGTAACACACCGTCTGAGTACCCATCATACTGTGCTGTACTGTACAACCAAAACCGACGTTGCAGTATGCTAAGCAGCAACTGTTGAGGAGCGTGAAGGGATTCACTGTGGTAAGCACGAACAACAGCATGTGTGAACGGATGTCGAGATGGTAGCACCATGGGATGTCGTTGACTCAATGGCATCCACGTCGCATGACGGCTCCGACCGCCAACTCTTAGCACCTTTCCAGCTTCCAGGCAATCGAAATCTTTCGGGAATGCTTCCTTCTGGACGATTCTCATCAACGCCATTGTTGCATCATCAAGTTCTCGTATATTCAGATGTCCGTAGCGATGTTCTTTGCGGTCGTCTTGACGAAGATGATCAATAAACCGCAACATTAGCGCCATAACTCGTTGCATTCGGCGATAGTTACTTTCGATGGTGAACAGGGTGAACGTCGTTGGTTCTGTAACTGTGAGACTGATCGAGGGGTTTTTCGTTTCCGGGAGTTGCTCTGGCGGTATGTGTTGGATGCTCGTTGGCCAAGTATTATCATTTTGGGACAGCAAACTTGCTCCCATCCACCAGAGTGTGCATGCTCGGATTTCGCAAGGCATAAGCCCTCGCGATATTACGTCAGCGGGATTATCGTGAGTCCCAATATGTCTCCATTCTATGTTCTTCGTTAGTTACTGGATTTCAATAACTCGGTTGCTTACGAACGTCATCAGTTTGGTGGGATCAGTTCCTATCCAGGATAGTACTGTGGGGGAATCTGACCAGAGAATGATTCTGGAAAAGGTAATATTTAAATTGTGCGTTATGTTAGAAATCAATCGTGCAAGTACAAGCGCTCCGCAAAGTTCAAGGCGCGGTATAGTCAGTTTAGCGTTCTTGAAGGGTGCGATTCGAGACTTTGAGGTGAGTAAGGCAACTTTGTAATGACCGTTGTCGTCGATAGAGCGGATGTAGGCACATGCACCGTAGCCCAAATCGGAGGCATCGCAGAAGCCATGTAGTTCCACCTGACGTGGTGGCTGAGATGGCAATATGCCGCGTTGTATCGCTATTTCTCCCATCTGATCAAGTTGATTGCGGAAAGATACCCACGATTCAGCATAAGTTTCGGCTAAAAATTCATCCCAGTCAACTTCCAGTTGCCACAATTTCTGTAGTCGCACCTTCGCCGCAAAAATTACTGGACCAAGGAGGCCCAACGGGTCATACAACTTTGCTATATCCGAATACACAGATCGCTTTGTTATAGGTCCTGAGTGGAAACTGATCTCGTGCAATTTAGTCAGGAACACATCCCTACGGGGTTGCCAAGTTAACCCCAACGTGCGTGTAGTTTTCTCGTCCTCAAAAAATGCAATCTGCTCTGAATCGGCGTTCGGTACCGACTGTAATAATTCGGGATGGTTAGAAGCCCATTTATGCAACTTGAACCCTCCAAAAGCCATCATCTGAATGAATTCGTTTTGCAATGCTAAAGCCTCGTCAACAGTATCAGCTCCACTCAACAGGTCGTCCACATAAAAATCTTCAGTCCCTGCCTTCGATGCCAAAGGAAACCGCTTGCTCTCATCCTTGCACAATTGCTCCAGCGTCCTCGTGGCCAAAAACGGTGCACAAGCCGTTCCGTACGTAACCGTGGTCAACTGAAAGATCTCCAATGGGTGTCCTTGCTCTATCC
Source organism: Topomyia yanbarensis (assembly GCF_030247195.1). Classification (NCBI taxonomy): domain Eukaryota; kingdom Metazoa; phylum Arthropoda; class Insecta; order Diptera; family Culicidae; genus Topomyia; species Topomyia yanbarensis. The sequence continues at coordinate 215,508,447 of NC_080671.1, read as the reverse complement.
GCCAGAAAATGTGCTGATACTTCCAATCTTCGGGTCTAATTTGGATCTGTCGGAACATCTGAGTTATGTCTGCTGTAAACACTACCTTTGGGACACGAAATCTTAGCACGGTATCAGACAGTTTTCGTTGTAGAACAGGACCAACAAATAAGTGATCATTTAGGGAGGATCCGGTTGTAGTAGTAGCGGATGCGTCGAATACGACTCGCGTCTTCGTGGTGGTGCTCGCGGGGTTGAACACCGCGTGATGGGGCATGAAATGTCCTGTTGGACAATGCTGCTTCGTTTTGATCATATGACTCTGCTCTTGATAATCGTTCATGAATGTTCGATACTGATCTCGTAGGTTGGAATCATGCAACAATCGCTTCTCCATCTGTACAAATCTTCGCAACGCCATAGTCTGGCTATCTCCGAGCTTTTGAATAGTTTCTTTTGTTGGGAGACCTACTTCATATCGTCCATCTGAAAGTCTCCGGCATGTATCCGAAAAACTTCGCTCTGCTGCTCGTTCTTCTTGAGTCAGTTTACGTGCTTCGGGAAGCGCCTCCATCTCCCAAAATCAATTAATCTGTTCACTTAATGCCTCGTTCGTCATGACTGCACAAAAATTCGTAGAAGTTGACCTTTCTTCTTGCTCGTTCACTACTCCACCAACAACCCATCCAAAAATCGTTCCTTTGCACCAGAACGTTCGATCATTCGTCAACGAAAAAGATTGGCCAGTAAATAATTCGTTGAACACTTGGATTCCCAACAGCATATCGATTCGTCACGATCGATTGAACATAGGATCTGCCAGTACTACATCCGCTGGGATTCGCACGGGGTCTATCGGAAATGATCTTAGGGGTAAGTCAGTAGTAACCAGTTGACTAAGTGCGTAGTGATCAAATTGTGCATAGACCCACAGTCGAGAAGAATTCTACAATTAATCGAATTTCCATTTTCGTCTTCGACTAAACCCACTGCTGTATAAAGAACATATTGACCTTTTCGATTGGTCGTTGATGATACAGTAGCAACGATCGAATTTGTCGATGAAGTGGAAGGTGCAGGGTTCGATCAGGTTGACGGTTGACGGTACTGGGTCCAGTTCATGCAGTGTAGTGTGGTGACGACGGGCACATTTTCGGCAGGAACTGGACTTACACTCCGGTACATGGTGCTTATTACTGAAGCAGTTCAAACAGAGACCGAAACCATTAAGTTTCGAAAAACGTTCTGATTGCGGTAGTCGAAGAAATTGCTCGCATCGACTCAGGTAGTGAGTCCCTTTACAAAGGAAACATGTTGGACTGGACTTGGTTGGAGCTGTGCTGACTGGGAACGATTTGGAGACATTCGACGAGCGATCGCTAAAGTTAGGCTTGGCCGAGAACCTAGACTATGTACAGAGGATTCCTTGCCGTCTTGTTCAATATTCTCCAAACACCTACAGCGCGACTGGAGGAAATCGAGCAGTTTATCCCAAGACGGTAGCGAATTATCAATTAACTGTAGTTCGAAGTCCTTTCTGGTACGGGAATCCAAACGCGCACAGATAAGGTGAAAAGGAATTGTTCCGACAAAGGTTCAAGTTTTAACTCAAGATTGTATAAGGCACGAATGTTGCGAGTAACATCGTTTATCAAACATCGTAGCGCAGACCCTGACTCACGAATTATTGGTTTTAAGTGGAACAACTGAGCAATGTGCTTGTTGACCAGCAGTTTTTTATTCTCAAACTCACTACTAAGGGCTTTCCAAAGGGACGCGAAAGTGTCTTCGGACGATTGAATATGGCGGGCGGCACCATCTTGAATGGCTGCCTTCAAATAAAACAATTTCTCACTTTCTGAAAGGCCTTCCCAACGCTTTATCAAAGCATTGAACTGACCTTTGAAGGAAATCCAATCCTCCAACTGTCCGTTGAAACGAGGGAGAGGGATGTCTGGTAACTTTGCTTGGGTTTGTTGGGCAGTCGCAACAACAACCTGTGCACTCGCTGGCTTGGGAGGATCAATCGCACGAAGTTTGGTTCGAATAATGTGACATATCTCATCGAACAGGTCTTCTAACTTCTCACTGGTCATTTGACACGACTGAACCTCATCTTCCTTGATAACGCCATACAACTTAACCTCAGTCTCATGAAACAAAGAACGCATGGCTTCAACCGACTCTAGCTTGTCTTCGAGAATCGACTTGTGTTGCTTCTCGGGATTAAAAGAACGCACAAAGATCAGCATTTTTTCCGAACGTGACTCAATAGAATCAATCATACGGCTATATGACGTCACCAAATGCTTCTTCTCGGCCGCCATCTTAGAAGACGCGCAAAATTAAATCTGATCAATATTTTTTACAACTCCCAGAAACAATTCTCCACTTGCACGATTTTACCTGATTTCTAAACCGCACCGATTCCACCTATACCAATCTGAAAGCATGAAAGGCATAATTCAGTGATCAAGCCTAGCAACGTGGCGATCCAACTGGCATCGAGCAATTTTTTGCACAGCACACCGCTCAAATCTCAACAGCACAATAACTTTTCTTCGCCAACCTTAGTTGGGTTATTACTGTACTATTTTTCATGTGTTTCATAGATCAGCGTCTCTTCTTATTTTTTAGCACTCATTGTCCATCCAGCACATTTATAGACGTGCATTGTTCGTAGCACGCTTCACACAAATTTTTCCAACGTTCATGCACTGATTCCATTCTCCGTAATCCACGTTCCTCGTGGTCACTTTACAAAAATGTTCTACTTTTCTTCACCGGCGCGATCCGGTTCGAAGGACCACTTTCATGTTCAAACTCTTCGATAGCTGCACGCGCGAGTACGGACCATCAGTGGCCACGGGAAACGTAGTCGGATTTCGGAATGTGACAATCTTTAAACACGCGGTGCTATACAGCAGAAAAATATACGACCTGATCGTGCGGTGGTCTGGAGCCAAGAGACCGTTTATTTTAATCTTCTTTCTACCTAAGCCTATGAGAGTTGAGATAAATCATATTTCTCTCTTGATCGACACAATCAGGGCCGGCGGAAAGCGTGGGTAGTATGGGTAGTACTACCCACTCGAAATTTTGAACCATTTTAAAAAAATTAGATGCACAACGCATGTATCTCGCACTACACACATTTGATAACATCGATGTACCACAATTCCATTTGCATAAACGAACGTGATTTAATGTGAATGTAATGTAAGCGTGTGCATAGCGAAATGGGAAACAATCCTTACTAATGGACCTCTCACCCTATGCTTTCTACCCACTCGGGCGTAAAGTGTTTCGCCGCCCCTGGACACAATGATAAGCACAGACAATATACATCGATACATTTTAATTGAACTATACACACGATGAACAGAAAGTCTAAGCCTAGGTTTATATTAGGATGTCTCAATTCCCAACACAAGGCCTAATTGATCTATACGGCAGGTAATTGGCTCTCCAACATTTCATATCTATGCTGGTGCGTTTAGATTCGTTTTCCCTTTCTTGACGGGACTTCCAACGCGGTACTACTTGCAACGCATACTAGAGGACGGCTTCTTGAGGTCCAATAATCTCTGCAGACCCGACTCTACTGGTACCTCCTCGCCCGCTGGTACGAGACGCTGATCGTAGCATCTTCAACGCAGCTTAGTATCGAGGTTGTTAGGAACGATTTCTTGAAAATACAAGGCACATTTTTGCCTAGGTCAGGTTAGTAATTTTCCAAGCCCATACATTTCTATCGCCAGTGCTATCTGGTCTTATTTTCGCAGACCGAATATCTACAATTTTTCGCCATCGTTGCTGAACGCTTGTTACGATGGATGGAGCGAAGAGTAAGCTACAGCTCAACATTCGGGGAACATCACTGCTTGCATCCTTAAGCCGAGCTGAACAGTTCCTGCGGGGGTACGAGGCAGACCGGGACGCACTACATAAAGCCATCCGGTTGGAAAATTTAGAGGTTCTATGGCAGGGGCTCGAAGACACTCAAACGGCCCTCGAGGAGATGGAAACCGATAATGAATCGATGGTGAGAAATTTGCTATATCGGTCTGATTTCGAGCCCAAACTTTTTGGAATAGAGGCTGGTCTTCTTGGCAAATTGCCCCCAGCAATTAATTTTTTAAGTGATCTCTTTGTAGTGTGTTGTTGACTCCTGAGTGTGTTGTCGACTCCTGTACGAGACTGATGTGTTTTTTAGCCGTGCCTTCAAAATTGTGTAATTTGCGCTAATACGTACATATTAAGTGATCGAAGTGAAGTCATTAGTCATTCGGGAAATATTGTTAAATTATCAGTTGCGATAAGTTGTTTTTTAGAGATCTTTTCAACGTAACACCGAAAAAAAACATTTGCAACCTTTGCCTCTACTAGCCTATTATAGACAATAGGAACGAACCACTTCTCTCTACCAAAGCCGCCGAGATGATTTGCAGAAAATGCGCCGTATGTATTACACCGGTCGAGCACAGTATTGCGTGTGGTGGTTTCTGCTCAGACCGATACCATGCTGAATGTGTTGCGTTAAGTATCTCAGAAGTGACGAGTTGTAATAAGCATCGCAATATTCACTGGATGTGCACATAATGTACCGATATTTTGAGCGACGTTTGTCATATCCAAGCGTTTCGTGATAAGCGTGAACTGCTGTCCGACGCTGCTGCGATTATTCCTATTCGTGCCCCTTCTATTGCTTTTCATGCACAATCCCAGACGGAAGATTCAGCATTGCTGGAGGAGGTTTGTAAATTGAAAAAGCAAATTGAAGATATTTAACAAACTGTAGCTGAAATTTCCCGCTCGCGCACTGATCTACGCACACGAGAGGACTCTTTCCGTTCAATCATCTCCATTATCGTCGACGAGACTGCTGCAAGGCACTGGAAATGGATCTAACTATGGCCACTCATCAATGTCAAGTCCTTCTTTATGTTGGTTGTTCTTTACAAGAGTCAAAAATTCTACGAGCGAAACAGATATCTCCAATATGGTTGCTGCCGCACTTGGACCTACTGCAGTAGTAGTGAAAAAGTTAGTACCAGATTGGAAGGAAGAAAGTTTGATGCCTTTTATTTCCTTCAAAGTGGGAATAGACGCTAAACTAAAACAAACCGCACTACGCCCATCAACCTGGCCACGTGGAATTTGTTTTCGCGAATTTCACGATCAATATGGAGTTTGGAGTCCGAACGATGTTCGTTAAAACAAATGTGATATGAAATTACCAATTTTGTAAACTATTCCGTAGAGTTAACCGTTATATATTGTTTGTTTTGTTTTGTGAGCCTTTGTTAAATAATATTAAGTTTGAGTTCTATGTTTTAAGTTGTAATCTGTATGCGCTTGTCGCAAAGATGAAATAAATAAATAAAATAAAAATAAATCCCCCCCTTCAACTACACTCTGGTCTCTCTGGTCTGAAGCTGCCGACAATATCTCTGCCTGAGTTTGCTGGTGATTATCAAGACTGGCTTGGCTTCCATGATACGTTTTTTGCGCTAATTCACTCCAATCCCGAAGTAGCTGCCATTCAAAAATTTCACTACTTACGTGCAGCGGTGAAAGGCGAGGCGTCTCAGGTAATCGAGTCGATAACTATAAGCGCCGCCAACTACCCTCTTGCCTTGGTGGCTCGCTATTCCAACGAGTACCTATTAAAAAAGCGACACCTGCAAGCATTACTAGAGATACCACGGATGAAGGAAGAATCTGCGGCTGCTTTACATGGATTGGTGAACGATTTTGAACGACATACAAAGGTACTGAAGCAACTGGGGGAACCAACGGATTCCTGGAGCACAATATTGGAACACTTGTTATGCACAAGACTGCACCATGAAACATTAAACATGTGGGAGGATCACGCCTAGGGTAGTGGTACCGGTAATACCGGTACCGAAAATCCCGGGAATACCGACCCAGTTTTGGTTATCGTAATACCGGTACTGAACAAAAGCCAGTACCGGTATTTTCGGTACTATACCATTTTTTATGACAAATATGTTAACTCTGCAGTGGGATCTGGTTCAAAATATCGGTCTGCAAGATAACGTTTAATTATATTAATTTTCGTTCTAGATAAATCGTTGAGATATCATCTTTGTGTGGGAATGAGGTGGGGCTATCATCATAATAATTCTATAAGTTTTATTAGCGACATTCTGATTGGTTTCCATTATTCACTTATCTATAAAAGAACGAACAGCGATTTAGTAGCTAACAGTTTTAGACTTGGTGAACTGCTTCAAATGGGGCGATTTTTAATTATTGGTGATCTGAAAATTCAGCAAAACTCCATAGTTTACGGGAAAGCAAGGAGCCTTGACATGCATTAGAGAATAGTAAGCAAACGACATAAAGGTCGAAATCAATTTTCAGAAAAGCAAGAGAGGAAATGCGATTAACCTGCTCCGATTTACTGCCATTCTCGCTTTGATTTACTGTTGTTAATAGGGTTTCATACATTTACCATCTGTTCAAGTCGACGAAAGTCGCACCATTTAGCAGATATTGATTTCAAAGTGGCCTAGATTTCGAAATAAAAGAAGGTGTCCTATACGAAAAATATCTTCTGTGAAATGAGTCTTGCCATTCCGAAGCTATTAAAAACAATAAACATGTTTTTTGATCAGCGCAAATCAATCATCTGAGAATAAGATCATCAGTTTGAGCATTCAATTTCAGTTAGAAGCTTTTTTTTTAATTCTTTAAAAAAATATTAGAGTACCGGTACTTTACCGGTACTGAGGGCTTCAGCACCGTAGTACCGGTTCTCGCTAAAAAGGGTCGGTACTGCGAACCCTAATCACGCCTCTACTCTGGAAGAGCCATCCTATTCCAAACTGGTAGAGTTTTTGCAGCGTCAAATGCGAGTTTTGGAATCAATTTCGGTTAATCACGATATCATACCGCACGTTATCACTCCATATGTTTCAGGATCAGCTTCTGGATCTGGTGCTTCAGGGAACAATCAACGATACAAGCGGCCAGGCGAACTACGGCTGTCTGCACACGCTATAACGGAAGTTCCAAATGCCCACTCAATTGAACGACCAGCTGTTTCCATGGGTCAACTCAAGAAGCTCACTTTACATGAAAGGATGAATCTGGTAAATACTAAGCGACTGTGCTTTAACTGCTTTTTCAGTGATCACTTCGTCAGCAACTGTCCATGTCAAACCAGTTGTCACATATGTCGAAAACGTCACCACACGCTGTTATACCCTGATTATGTGGATAACTTACCTATTTATCAAAATCGGGGCTATGATAATGCGGGCGAACATCCGCAATATTCAACACAAACAAATGTTGCAACGTCAATCATCAAACCTCTTATGCTACGGTCTATCGCGCCCATGGAGGGTCAAACGTCGTCAGTTGCACCGCAGGCGCGAAATAAGAACGTGTTCATGCTCACCGTAGTTTTGGTCGTCGTAGATGCTTATGGTCAAAAGCATCTCGCTAGGGCGCTACTAGATTGCGCCTCACAGCCCAACCTCATAAGCGATCGTATGGCTCAAATTCTCAGGCTCAAAAGAAGGAAGGTAAATGTTTAGCTTCATGGTCCAGGTAGTATTGCCGTTCGCTCATCTGACTCCGTGTTCACTAAGATTTATTCGAGAAAGGAAGATTTTTCTCGCGACGTAGAGTTTTTGATTCTGCCCCGTGTAACCGCTGACATGCCTGAGAGTGATGTTGCGACTGATTGCTGGAATGTCCCCAAAGAACTCTTTTTGGCGGATCCAAATTCCAACAAGCGAGCAGAAATAGACATGATCATCGGCCTTTCGCATTTCTTCGCTTGCTTCAAATCTGCCGCACGCGTCCACCTGCCAGATAACCTTCCTGAATTAGTTGACAGCGTGTTTGGGTGGATTGTTGTGGGCTCAGGCGAGGTCATTCCCAATTCACCAGAGCAGGTACATTGTCATGTTTCAGCGATTTGTCTCGTCACTCTTGAGGAGAGCCTTGAACGTTTCTGGAAGCTGGAAGAGCTACCATTGCGCTTCGATTACTCCGTTGAAGAACGTTACTGCGAGATTTTCTACGCATCGACCGTCATGAGGGACGATACTGGTTGGTAAGCTGTGCGTTTGCCACGCCATCCAGAATTTGATGCTAGAGTCGGGGATTCAAAGGCAGCAGCACTTCGAAGATTTAAACTACTGGAGGAAAGACTCGAACGAAACCCTGCATAGAAGGACGAGTATCATAAATTCATGAGGGAGTATGTCGCACTCGGACACATGCGTCAATCATCTAAAGAAGATCAACAAAGATTCAAAGGGTACTATCTTCCCCACCATCCTGTTGTAAAAGAGGAAAGCACTACAACAAAGGTCAGAGTAGTGTTTGATGCATCCGCTAAGACATCGACCGGTTTCTCTTTGAACGATTCGCTTTGTGTTGGGCCTGTGGTGCAGGACGACCTCCTGTCGATAGTTTTGCGATTTCGAAAGTACTTGGTGGCTCTCGTTGCGGACATCGAAAAAATGTACCGGCAGGTTTCTGTACAACCTGAGGATGTTCCATATCAGCGAATCTTTTGGCGATTCGACAAGACAGATCCTATCCAGATTTATGAGTTACTGACGGTTACCTATGGACTTGCACCGTCTTCCTTCTTAGCTACATGCACACTTCAACAGTTGGCTGACGATGAAGGTGCGGCCTATCCCACTGCAGAACAAGTTCTTCGAAAAGGTTTCTATGTTGACGACTGCTTAGGTGGCGAGCAAACCGTTGAAAAGGCTATACAATTACGAGATGAACTAATCGAGCTTCTCCAGAAAGGCGGATTCAGTCTACGCAAATTCTCATCTAACAAATTGGAAGCGCTACAGGGATTGTCAGCTGAACAAATAGGAACGCAATCATCCCTTACCTTCACCTCACAAGAAATGGTTAAGGCTCTTGGAGTCATCTGGGAACCTGAACAAGACATGCTTCGCTTCGATTCCAATGTGAAGCACTCTGAAACCATCATAACTAAGAGATCAATTTTGTCGTCTATCTCACAATTGTTCGACCCCCTTGGATTAATAGCACCGGTTGTGATACGTGGGAAGCTGATCATGCAAGAGTTGTGGATGGTGCAATGTAAATGGGATGAACCAGTTCCAAAGAGAATGGAAGAGAAGTGGGCTGCATATTGCAGAGATATTCCCAAGATTACCGAGTTCCGCACAAAACGTTATGCTTTCCTTCCGAACGCATCAATTCAATTGCACACTTTTTGTGATGCTTCGGAAGTAGCATTCGGAGCATGTGTTTATGCACGGTCAGTCGATCCACAAGGCAACGTGAAGTTCAGCTACTTGCGTCTAACTCACGGGTTGCCCCCTTAAAACGCGTTACACTGCCTAGACTCAAACTTTGTGCTGCCGGCATCGGTGCCCAGCTAAACGCAATAGTACAAGCCCTTCAACTCGAAATTTCCGAATCTCGGTTTTGGTCCGACTCAACGGTGACACTCCAATGGCTGCAGTCCCCACCAAACACTTGGAAGACATTTGTTGCCAATAGGGTATCTGATATACAAGCAAGCACACATGGCTCACAATGGAGTCACATCTCCGGCAAGGAGAATCCAGCTGATTTGGTATCCCGAGGAATGCAAATAGATGATTTTCTTTCGAGTGAGCTGTGGAAATACGGTTCGCGATGGCTACGTCAACCACAATGCGAATGGCCAGCACCAACAGTACTACCAGCGCTAATCGACAACGTAGAGATTAGAAAGGTTTTCGTCACAGTGGTTCAAACTAAACCGAGCGTCAATCCCATGCTTACCCGCTATGCTGCACTTGATAGGTTAGTCCGAGTAACCGCATACTGTTTGAGATTTGTTTGCAATGTGCGATCAAAGGCACGCACTCAACCACTTGTGTCTACCGGTTTTTATTTATTTATTTGATTTATTTTATTCATGTAGCGTAAGACATTTTGCCTTGTTTATTGTTACAATTTGGTGAAAGAATTCAAGCATATCAATTAATATTTATCAATACTTCTAAAGTTTAATCCCTACCCCAATTCTCAATTACTATGCACCTAATCTGCGTTGTTGAGCTCTGACAAAAGCAATCGCTTAAAATTCGAATCGGACAAAGTTGATTTAATATTGGGTTGTAAGTTATTCCAATATGCGATGCCTCTCACAAACAGTGATTGACCATAGTATGCTGATCGATGATTAGGTATCTGAAAATTTCTGGTTCTTGTATTTCTTAATGGTGTCAGTTTCTCGAATAAATATTCTGGTTTTTTACACGTATCTAGAACAGGCATTAGCAGCTACTCTCAATTTGTTCAATGAGCTAACAGATGCATTCGTGAAAACAAAATCTCCATATATAAAGTGTGGAAATAGCAAAATTTTCCGACTTGAGCATTTATAATCTATATCCAATCTAGGTTCAATGTAAAAATTACACCCAAGATATTGGCACGTTCAACATACTGAATGATTTCCTGGCCTAAGAATAATTGTGGAGGAGTAGGAGGTGTTTTGATTTTGCTTATCATCATTGCTGTTGTTTTTGAAGGGTTTATAGGTAACAAATTATGCTGTGACCATTGAAGGATTTTTTGAAGATCATGGTTTATCAATCTAGATACTCTGAATGCATTAATATTTCCACTCGAACAAAAGTAGATTTGAACGTCATCAGCAAAAAGATGAACCGAGCAAAACTGTAGAACAGAGGGTAGATCATTAATGAACAATGAAAACAGCAATGGTCCTAGAACAGAACCCTGAGGTACTCCAGAATCTATTTTGTGAAAAGAAGACATATCACGAAACAGATTGACTGCGTTCGGACAAATAGTATCGTAATAAGGAGATTGCGCTTTGCAAAAATCCAAACTGTGTTACTAATTTGTTCAATAACAGTCGGTGTGAGACTCAGTAAAAAGCCTTAGCAAAATCGATGAGCAGTAAAATTGCCAATCCCTTTTTATCAATAGCCAAAGCGATGTCGTTATGTAGAGTAAGGTGGGGCAAATCCGACCTAGTAAATGGTTTTGGCTGTAAAATGCTCATTTTACATCGGATCAAGTCGTTTTATATACTATATTAAAGGTTAGACTCCTGGGCATAGCATTTATACATGTATATAGCATTTTACCTGGATTTTGGGAATATTTTGAGATACAAGCGTTTTACAAAAATGTTCATTTTTGCTGTTTTTAAAAATGGTGGGGTAAACCCGACCCCCTATATTTTTGGTTGATTTAGTGCAGATATTACTCAAATTTTACGGTTTTGCCTTTCTCATATAGAAAGGTTATGCAATCACTCTGAAAAACGTCAACCTAATCCCGGCCCGGAGGGCCGAGTGTCATATCCCATTCGACTCAGTTCGTCGAGATCGGAAAAAGTCTGTATGTGTGTGTGTATGTGTGTATGTATGTGTGTGTGTATGTGTGTGTGTATGTGTGTGTGTGTGTATGTATGTGCGTATGTGTCAAATAATGTCACTCATTTTTCTTAGAGATGGCTGGACCGATTTGCCCAAACTTAGTCTCAAATGAAAGGTGCAACCTTCCCATCGGCTGCTATTGAATTTTGGATCGATCGGAATTCTGGTTCCGGAATTACGGGTTTCAGAGTGCGGCCACACAGAAATTTCGCATAAAAACTATAGGAAAAATTAAAAATAGAATTTTTATTTTTGATGCTAAATGTATTCAAGGTGCATAAAACGTCGAGATTTGATGCAAACACGAAAAAAATTTGACGAAGATTCACGTTTTTGGATTTTGCACATTTTTGCCTTTCTCATATAGAAAGGTTATGCAATCACTCTGAAAAACGTCAACCTAATCCCGGCCCGGAGGGCCGAGTGTCATATCCCATTCGACTCAGTTCGTCGAGATCGGAAAAAGTCTGTATGTGTGTGTGTATGTGTGTATGTATGTGTGTGTGTATGTGTGTGTATGTGTGTGTGTGTATGTATGTGCGTATGTGTCAAATAATGTCACTCATTTTTCTCAGAGATGGCTGGACCGATTTGCCCAAACTTAGTCTCAAATGAAAGGTGCAACCTTCCCATCGGCTGCTATTGAATTTTGGATCGATCGGAATTCTGGTTCCGGAATTACGGGTTTCAGAGTGCGGCCACACAGAAATTTCGCATAAAAACTATAGGAAAAATTAAAAATAGAATTTTTATTTTTGATGCTAAATGTATTCAAGGTGCATAAAACGTCGAGATTTGATGCAAACACGAAAAAAATTTGACGAAGATTCACGTTTTTGGATTTTGCACATTTTTGCCTTTCTCATATAGAAAGGTTATGCAATCACTCTGAAAAACGTCAACCTAATCCCGGCCCGGAGGGCCGAGTGTCATATCCCATTCGACTCAGTTCGTCGAGATCGGAAAAAGTCTGTATGTGTGTGTGTATGTGTGTATGTATGTGTGTGTATGTGTGTGTGTATGTGTGTGTGTGTGTATGTATGTGCGTATGTGTCAAATAATGTCACTCATTTTTCTTAGAGATGGCTGGACCGATTTGCCCAAACTTAGTCTCAAATGAAAGGTGCAACCTTCCCATCGGCTGCTATTGAATTTTGGATCGATCGGAATTCTGGTTCCGGAATTACGGGTTTCAGAGTGCGGCCACACAGAAATTTCGCATAAAAACTATAGGAAAAATTAAAAATAGAATTTTTATTTTTGATGCTAAATGTATTCAAGGTGCATAAAACGTCGAGATTTGATGCAAACACGAAAAAAATTTGACGAAGATTCACGTTTTTGGATTTTGCACATTTTTGCCTTTCTCATATAGAAAGGTTATGCAATCACTCTGAAAAACGTCAACCTAATCCCGGCCCGGAGGGCCGAGTGTCATATCCCATTCGACTCAGTTCGTCGAGATCGGAAAAAGTCTGTATGTGTGTGTGTATGTGTGTATGTATGTGTGTGTGTATGTGTGTGTATGTGTGTGTATGTGTGTGTGTGTATGTATGTGCGTATGTGTCAAATAATGTCACTCATTTTTCTCAGAGATGGCTGGACCGATTTGCCCAAACTTAGTCTCAAATGAAAGGTGCAACCTTCCCATCGGCTGCTATTGAATTTTGGATCGATCGGAATTCTGGTTCCGGAATTACGGGTTTCAGAGTGCGGCCACACAGAAATTTCGTATAAAAACTATAGGAAAAATTAAAAATAGAATTTTTATTTTTGATGCTAAATGTATTCATGGTGCATAAAACGTCGAGATTTGATGCAAACACGAAAAAAATTTGACGAAGATTCACGTTTTTGGATTTTGCACATTTTTGCCTTTCTCATATAGAAAGGTTATGCAATCACTCTGAAAAACGTCAACCTAATCCCGGCCCGGAGGGCCGAGTGTCATATCCCATTCGACTCAGTTCGTCGAGATCGGAAAAAGTCTGTATGTGTGTGTGTATGTGTGTGTGTATGTGTGTGTGTGTGTATGTATGTGCGTATGTGTCAAATAATGTCACTCATTTTTCTTAGAGATGGCTGGACCGATTTGCCCAAACTTAGTCTCAAATGAAAGGTGCAACCTTCCCATCGGCTGCTATTGAATTTTGGATCGATCGGAATTCTGGTTCCGGAATTACGGGTTTCAGAGTGCGGCCACACAGAAATTTCGCATAAAAACTATAGGAAAAATTAAAAATAGAATTTTTATTTTTGATGCTAAATGTATTCAAGGTGCATAAAACGTCGAGATTTGATGCAAACACGAAAAAAATTTGACGAAGATTCACGTTTTTGGATTTTGCACATTTTTGCCTTTCTCATATAGAAAGGTTATGCAATCACTCTGAAAAACGTCAACCTAATCCCGGCCCGGAGGGCCGAGTGTCATATCCCATTCGACTCAGTTCGTCGAGATCCGAAAAAGTCTGTATGTGTGTGTGTATGTATGTGTGTGTGTATGTGTGTGTATGTGTGTGTGTGTATGTATGTGCGTATGTGTCAAATAATGTCACTCATTTTTCTCAGAGATGGCTGGACCGATTTGCCCAAACTTAGTCTCAAATGAAAGGTGCAACCTTCCCATCGGCTGCTATTGAATTTTGGATCGATCGGAATTCTGGTTCCGGAATTACGGGTTTCAGAGTGCGGCCACACAGAAATTTCGCATAAAAACTATAGGAAAAATTAAAAATAGAATTTTTATTTTTGATGCTAAATGTATTCAAGGTGCATAAAACGTCGAGATTTGATGCAAACACGAAAAAAATTTGACGAAGATTCACGTTTTTGGATTTTGCACATTTTTGCCTTTCTCATATAGAAAGGTTATGCAATCACTCTGAAAAACGTCAACCTAATCCCGGCCCGGAGGGCCGAGTGTCATATCCCATTCGACTCAGTTCGTCGAGATCGGAAAAAGTCTGTATGTGTGTGTGTATGTGTGTATGTATGTGTGTGTGTATGTGTGTGTATGTGTGTGTGTGTATGTATGTGCGTATGTGTCAAATAATGTCACTCATTTTTCTCAGAGATGGCTGGACCGATTTGCCCAAACTTAGTCTCAAATGAAAGGTGCAACCTTCCCATCGGCTGCTATTGAATTTTGGATCGATCGGAATTCTGGTTCCGGAATTACGGGTTTCAGAGTGCGGCCACACAGAAATTTCGCATAAAAACTATAGGAAAAATTAAAAATAGAATTTTTATTTTTGATGCTAAATGTATTCAAGGTGCATAAAACGTCGAGATTTGATGCAAACACGAAAAAAATTTGACGAAGATTCACGTTTTTGGATTTTGCACATTTTTGCCTTTCTCATATAGAAAGGTTATGCAATCACTCTGAAAAACGTCAACCTAATCCCGGCCCGGAGGGCCGAGTGTCATATCCCATTCGACTCAGTTCGTCGAGATCGGAAAAAGTCTGTATGTGTGTGTGTATGTGTGTATGTATGTGTGTGTGTATGTGTGTGTATGTGTGTGTGTGTATGTATGTGCGTATGTGTCAAATAATGTCACTCATTTTTCTCAGAGATGG